>NC_072732.1:201757950-202057950 GCF_026930045.1 Uloborus diversus | reverse complement strand
GGCCGGGGGTTTCTCCTCTGCAGGAAATTTTGTAAAATGGATATAAAATTCTGCATTTTGAAGCCTTTTAGAGGTTAATTAGATAGACATAAAAATTGATAACTAGATTATACAGTTGTACAGTTTAGTTCAAACTTTGTAAGAAACAGCCATTTCAAGTTTGAAAGAAAAAATAAACTATAGATTTCTCATTACAACAACCTTTTTTTAATTATAAGTACAGTGCAGAAAACGAAAAGGAATAGAGGTAGTGTATCATTTTTTTTCCTGGCTAAAAAGATTAACAATCTGCAGTAGAAGTAATTGGAGCCCATTTTGCTTAGGCTTTTCAAAGTCTTATCTAATTATTTTAAAGGACTCTAGAATAAAAGTAAAATAAATAAAAAATTATTTAACGCACTTCATTTGTACTTTCCAGTCTCTGATATTTTAGTACTTGATTGTAAATTTTTACAGTCCTGTTCTAACTTTGAGAAATAGCTATTTTAAATTTAAAAGAGAAAAGTAACCATAGATTTCTCATGACAGCAACTTTTCTTCAGTTGCAAGTGGGGCAGGCAGAAAACGAAAAGAAATAGAAGTAGTGTATTGTGTATTTTTTTCCGTGCTAAACAGAAAACAGATAGACAATATGCAGAAGAAGTAAGATAAAAGCAATCAATACAAAAGAATTTCCAAATTACTGCATTCGGGATTGAATAACTAGCAAGATATGAAACATATGAGTCACAAAATTTATTTCAAATAATGTTACAAATGTGAGAACCATGATTTTTACATTTTTAATACAGGGTGTGGCAAGGAGCTGAATTTGACATATTTTGGCATTCCTCCCCCTCTACCATTTGTTAGACATTTTAAAATTTAAGGTTTGTAGTCACACGTTTTGAAATATTCAAGGTTTTCAAGCACTTAAAAATGAAATTAGTTTTTTCAAGCAATTTCTATTTTTTAAGGAACGAATCATGAATTTTTTTTGGGAGTTAGGGACCCACTTCAAAGCCGGGACCCTAAGCAATAGTTTGTTTATCTTATAGGCAAATTTGGCCCTGGTTGTAATTCACTCTTACCTGCAAATTTTTGCTTGATTTTTTTGTAATTTTTACGAAAATTCGTCAGTTTTTACGGTTAAAGGATTTTTACGATTTTACCAATCTTTGTTGGGTTTTTATAGACTTTTATAAAATTTCAGAAAATTTTCCAAAACTTTTGATGTCTCAATTATTTAGATTTCAATAATTGCAAGGACTGACTCACTTAGACTTAGATGATTATGACTAACCTTACTTTTTAAACAGTATTTATAAAGTAAGTAAAATTATACTCTCCCTCCAAGTAAAAAGATTCATTTAATCAGAACACTCAGATAACTGAAATTTATTCAGTTTGCGATAATATTTATTCTCTCTCTCTCTCTCTTAAAAAAGAGAGAAGGGGAAAAAAACTATGCTTTTTAGAATTTCTTATAGGGCCAATTAATCTACTAAGAACATAAATATTATGCACAAATATACTTGAAATGTGGACACATCATAACGAGTAGATCATTCTGTTAGCGAGAATGGGGGCGGAGGGAGTTTTCCCCCCTTTGCTTTAGGTTCTAATTTGTCAAAATAATCGTCAATTATTATAAATGTTGCAGCTTAATGTAAAGCTTGTTTAGCCTATATTTTCATTCATATACTTGCCCAAATGGTTTTCAGTCCAAAATAGTGAATTTAGACATGTTTTTAGCACTCCAGTGACAGCTGTTTTATTTGTATTTAATGTTCGGTTTTTTTTTCCTTTTCTTTTCTCCCATCAGAAAAGGACATTCGCTTTTCTCTTCATTTTCATTAAACTATTCAAAAAACACAAAGTCATGATTTTTTTGTTTTAAGATTTTGGAAGATATGTTGTTACTATATAAAGTCCTCCCAAAACTGGGGGGCATTGCCCCCTATGCCCTCCCTTATAAATCCACTCATAGCCTTCTGAAATATTCAAAAAAGAAAAAGAAAAATATTTTTTAAAAATTTTTTGGAAGATGTGTTGTTACTACATAAAGTCCTCCCAAAACTGGGGGGGGGCATTGCCCCCCTCTGCCCCCCCCCATAAATCCGCCCATGGTTAAATCTAGCAATCTGTCTTAAAACAACTTTCTTAATCACCTCTAAAAAATGTATTTAAGATTTTTAAATTTGGTTATTATAATTTCCAAGTCACATATCAACTGTGAACAGTGTTATAAATGGGGGGAGGGGGGGTGCAGGAATTCAGAGTCTCCTGAAAGAGTTAGTCTGTTATTGTTAAAACAGTACAAATTGAATGTAAGCTGGTTTGAAAAAAATCTTTTTTTCTAAAAAAAAAAAAAAAGCTCTGTTTTTAAATTGAAGCTGGCTAAACTGGTCTGTTTTGAATTAATAAAAATCTGTCAACCATGCCTGTAGAAAGGTATGTGAGTTCCCCCACATATTTGTTTCATATTGCGCCACTGATTGTAATAAACTGTACTGAATGGTTTTAGGTGAATAAAAACTTATTCGCAAGTCTATGTGAACTTCAGTTTAAAATGTCTTATGGGATAGTTACTACGTTTGATGAAGTGAGGAAAAAGTTAGTGAAAAAAATCTTCTATGAGTTTTCTTATTTTTCTACCATGTATGGTTGGTTACGTTATAGTGTCAATTTGTTGCTCAGTTAGGCAGTAGTACATGATTTTGTTCAGCTTTTTGATTTTTAAATTTGCAGTTTTCATGTTTTAAATTTTACAGACATGTACTGTGATGAAAATGACAATAAGCATTCTGATGAAAAGTGTAATTTGTCAGAAAATGAGGGTAAAGAATGCGATCATCCTGATCATCTGCATCTGGGGAAAGAATTCACTTTCAGAGTTACTGTGCTGCAAGCGATTAATATTTCTAAAGAATATGCTGATATCTTCTGTCAGTTTAAGTGAGTATAAATTGAAATTTAATTATTTTTTTAATATTACGACATATAATTTTTTGTCTACAAAAGTTTTTTTTATATAATTGTTAGGAATTTCTTCATGCAATTTGAATTAAATATCTTTCACCCTTTGTGTACTAACAGAACTAGAATGTTGCACAAAAGAAATTGCTCAGTATAGCTCGCTATTTATCCTAAGACCTTTTAGTTTACATTTATTATTTATATTCTTGTTCAGTTCTGATTTCCAACACTGAAAGACGACAACAAGGAAAAGGTTCAAGTTTTTTTAATAGCAGCAGATGTTGTGTATTCTTTTTTAAAATTGTACAAAGGTATAAATAGTTGTCATTATACCTTATGAAAGAGAAGGTTTATTAATTTTTTCTTTATTTATTTCATTATTATTATTCTATTTTATATATTTATTTAATTTTCATTTTCAATCAGTACTTTTTCTTAAGAAAAAACAGTGAAATTAAAATGTTTTTTTGGCATTTTTTAAACTTCTAAGAGTTTAGAAAGCATCTTTTAAACTTTGTTCATGCTAATTTTTTATCTTTTAATTAATGAAATGGTATCTCAATTTGGTGCAAGAACACAGGGTTGTCCACCTAGAGGAGTCTAGTTTTGGTGCAGACTGCAACATTGAAATTTTTCTGGAGGGGGTGAGAGGTAGTTTTTACTTTTTTGGGGCTCTTGCTTTTGGGAGATCTTCAAAATATTTTTTCTTTGGGGGGGGGGGGGAGGGTGCACCCTTTTTTTTGGGGGGGGATGCACCCTTACTTTCAGGGGAGTGCACACCTCTGAAGAACGTTACGTTGATTTTAGTTCATATACTTAGATTTTTTCCTCCATGTGCACCTTAAATAAATTACCAGGCAGTGCAAGAAAATATTTTTACATATGCTGTGCCTATTATCTATTATGTTTGATGAAAAGTTTCTTACTATGTTGCTTTAAAAAAAATCATACCAAAGATCTTATAAATGAAATTTGATATAAATGACATAATTTTTTTTTGTTACGTGTAAATGTTTTTGCTTAAATATCATTTAGTTAAAATGTAATGTAATATTATGACTTTTCATTAAAATAGCTTTCTACATCGGCATGATGAAGCATTTTCTACAGAACCTCTAAAAAATACTGGAAAAAGTCATTCCCCTGGCTTCTTTCATGTTCAAAATGTATGTAATTCCTTCTTAATTTTTGTGTAACAATACGTTTTCAGTGTCACATGCTCTTTGCATATGTTTGTATTCACATTTTCCCATTTATTTATGAGATTTAAAATTTTAGTTTGATTGATCATAAAATTTAAGTTTAGAAATATTAGTAGTAAAAGCATATTTTCAAATTTATTTATTTATGTAAATCTGTTTAATTTTCATCATAAAGTCTTCGTCATAAGGTTCTTAGTAATATTACTTTTGCTTTTAAGGTTTCTTTTTACTTACGTTCCTGGTACTTTTTAGCTATGATTTTTCAACATTTTATTTTGCTCCTAAATAAACTAAGAAACAGGCCCGGGTCTATAAATTTT
Organism: Uloborus diversus; assembly: GCF_026930045.1. Taxonomy (NCBI): domain Eukaryota; kingdom Metazoa; phylum Arthropoda; class Arachnida; order Araneae; family Uloboridae; genus Uloborus; species Uloborus diversus. Next base: position 202,053,470 of record NC_072732.1, on the reverse strand, counting down.
GTTCCCCTCTGCAAAAAACCATCAGGCTCTTAATCAGCAATGGATTGCCCCCCTCGCCCCAAATAACTTTTTTTTTTAAATGAGTGATTGTTGTTTGCTTTTAACTGCTTCAGTATTTCTACCTTAATTATTAGTTGTGCATTAATTACGTTTTTATTTATTTATTATTATTGTTATTTTAAGGTTTTGAGTAGTTATGGGGGTTTTTAACCATGATTTTTATAATAATGTTGAAAAAATTTTCAACTTTTAAAATTTGAGTATAGTTTTTTATTTTTAAAGATATTCTTTGGTTTCTCGGACCGTAGTCACCTCCCCCCCCACTGCGGGCTCTAGGGATATATAGAACCGGGCCTGCTTAGAAATTTGGAAATTCCTCACACTTTAAGTCAGTGTCTCTAAAACTTCTAAAAAAGTTGTTGTTGCATAGATCCACCTGAGAGTGGGAGAAGAAAATCATGAAAAAAAGTAAAAATGAATTTATTGACTTGGACATAGATAAGGACGTGCTTATTTGCACCGAGTAATAAGACAAAATATGATATACTCTTCTTTAACAATTTATGATCAGAAGAGAATTGAGACAATCCATTACAGAGTTAGAAAAAAACTCCCTTAACTCATTTTCAGCCTGTGATATAGTATAGTGATGAGCGATTACGTTAAGAAACGACATATCAGAATAACCCAGAGCTCGGTGAATTCACCCCGCGACAAAGTGATTCACAAGTAATTCAATCTAAATGCCAGATCATACGATTTCGTTTTTTGGGATGAACTCCAACTCATTAATGACATGAAAATACATTATGAAAACCCCGCATGTAAATTTGAAGTTGGCATTACAGAAAAAATTCGAGACCAGATAATGAATGAGAATTACTCACGTACACATGAAGAACTGAACGTCGAAGTAAAACTAATCTAAAAGTTCATGGACTTATTCAGTTTATTGTCACATTATGAGCACATTTACATTCCAGCATACGAGAGGATGCACAATCCTTTTACAACACCAGCATAGTAGCAAAACATAAGCGTGCATAACATTTGACATGAACATCGTGACGCAGAACAAGTTACAACGAGATGCATTCGCCCTTCAGCACACACACACAAATGATAACGGCCACTCTGGGACCATTTCGCGGCCAAGCGGATGGGCCAAAATCCCTTCACGCTTCTACCCAGCGTTCCGATGCACGCAGAAAATCTGATCTCTGCCAAAAAAAACATTTCATCGCCTTTTTATCAACTATTCCGTGGAAGTTTCTAGAACAAATATTGCATCAGCCAAAATCCAGCACGGAGCGGTTCAACGGCCAATACAATCGACTCCAAACCGAAACTTTCTTGCGGTTGGCTAAAAGTTCAGGGACCTCACAAATGCGAATCGATGACATCATCAGAAAGCTTCATGATCGCGAGGAAAGAAGTTCACCAAAACACTCTCAGAGAATTTAAAAAAAAAAAACGATTCGCTGGAAATCAAAACTAAATGAAATGGAAGGAATGTGGATTACACCACAGTTGGTTACTCTGCTGCTGAATACTTTTAAAGTTATAGTTATTTTTGGTTTCATTACTATAATTATTATTTTTTCCTTTTTTCTAATATGTTAAATTGTGTTTATTAAGAGGTTTTGACATTGTGTATTTTTTTTTATATTAGATTACAGTAACAGTTACAAAATCATTCCTAGAGTACATAAAAGCACAGCCTATTGTTTTTGAAGTATTTGGTCACTATCAGCAACATCCGCTACATAGGGACTCCAAGGATTTTGTTGCCCAACAGAAGTATGAATTAAACTTTTTTTTCCCTTTTTAGCCAAATGTACCAAAAGTGAATGCATGTATATTTTCGCTTCTCTTTTAGTGTTCGTCAGCCACCCAGGAGAATGTTTCCCCAGTCAATACCCATCTCACAGCCTATTCGTTCCCCGAAATTTGGAGTCTTACAGTCTCTAAGGTAAATAAGTTATTTTTTAAAATTTATTTTAGAGTTGTATTCTGAAAACTATTGGTAAATATTTTTATTTTTCATTTAGTACAACCCATGTGCACGCAAGGCATGACCTTCTTGTATGGTTCGAAATCTGCGAACTTGAACCAAATGGAGAGTAAGTTAACTACTTTTCTCGATTGTTATTGATCTTATCAAACAAATAATTTTGAAATACAAAGTCAATTGATTTTGAAATGAAAAATGTTGACAGCTCATGTATCTGTGATAAGCTTGCTTTTAAAAGGATTAAAATTTAAAGTCGGTTGTCATCTGAAAATGTCCCCCCCCCCCCTCTGAAATTTTTAATACTCTAAATCAGCGGTCGGCAACCCGTCGATCTCGAACCTATTTTTAGTCAATCGCGACAATATTTTTCCTTGGTTTATATCGGAGTACCATTTTCTGAAACAAAGTTAGGTTTAACGTACAATTTATTTGAAAATTTTCCAAACTTTTTTTGTTTAGCAGAACTTTTTATGGTCACTATTTTGTCAGTTTTAAAACAAGCAATATACTTCTGGGGGAAAATATTTCTATGTGAGTTAACAGTATTCGCATAACATTATTTTATCAAATTAAAGCAACTATTTAATTAGTAGTAAAGTCAATTTTGATAAGATTTCGCCTTTAATTTGAAGTCAGCATAGTCTCAAGTTAACCACGAATGCAACACAACAGTTTGCCCTCCCCCGCCCTCCCCCTTCAAGTCGATCTTCGTATTCATCAAACTTGGAAAGTAGATCTTCAGTCAATTTAGGTTGCCGACCACTGCTCTAAATATTTTATGCTATCAAATTTCTTAACTATGACTAAGTCTTAACATAAATAAAATACAAAGTACTTTTTTGCAATTTTCAATTTGTACTTTGTTTTTACTTGAGCAAAATATAGTATTGATCTGATTAATCAAAAAGTTTCATTTTTATTTACTTATTTTATCTTCAAGCAAATTATAAAGGATAAGTTACCAAAAGTTAACTTTGATAACTGTCGTTTTGACTGAATTTGATTCCATCACTATATTAGATCAAACAAAATGTTTTCACTTAAAACAATACATAAATGCAGTTAACTGGCAAAGTTTTTTTCTATTGCAGTAAATGAATGCATTTATAAATAGAAATAATTTTTTTGTTTTAATAATTAGAAACATTACTCAACTATCTTAAAATACATACTGGTTGCTAATTTAATGTTTGATTTGTTTCAAAGATATGTGCCATCTGTTGTGGATCATAATGATGATAGTCCGTGTCGTGGAACCTTTTTACTCCATCAAGGAATCCAAAGACGCATTCGTATCACTTTGGTACACGAGCCTGTGATTGACTTTCAGTGGAAAGAAGTGCGAGAATTGGTCGTCGGTAAGTATACTTTTTCCTTTCTTATGTCATGCTTTGTTGTCTTCTCTTTTGAGCTAATTATTTACCCCGTTTCCCTACTACAGTCTTTCTTTGTTTTTAAATTAAATGTATTAAAATATCATATTTAGTCATGGGCGGCTTGTGCAGGTGGGCAGAGGGGGCAACTGCTTCCTAACTTTCATAAGAAAAGGGGCCTTGCCCCCCACTTTTCAGAAATAAAAAATAAAGATTGATTTTTTTACACGTGGATTGATCTCCCCCCCCCCCCCCCCAAAGAAATAATTAAATAAATAAAAATCCAAAACAAATGAACTTTTCTTATTTCATTGGAATAGAACTTTTAATTGGAATGGAGGATTTGACATTGGTTATCCGTCCTGATTTTCTAGCCATATTCCAGATTTTTAAAAGTCGCTTAGCGGGGAATTCAACTGAAACGCGTTCGATCGAATCAGAAACGGTCGAATTTCTCCTTCGAATTCGAACGTTTTCGGAATCGTTCGATTTTCGCACTTCAACTTGCTTTTTGACGTTTGATCGAAACGTGTAGGGTTGCAATCGAATGTTTTCCTCGCTCGACGTTTCGTCATATAGCTGGAAGTTTGAGGCAGCCAATCACAAAATTGAATGAGGGAATGAAGTTACCTGAAACTGCAGCTGTTGTCCTTGTTTACGTTTGTCATGTCATTCTCGTTTCGTGTGTTTATTTTTCCGGATAACTGCAAGTTATCTTTTACTGTTAAATATAAATCTGAAAACAGGCACACACACATTTTTTTTCTGGAAAACTACCGAAACTTTATAACCATAACCATTTAATTGTCTGGTTTTTTTCTTCTTAGAATAAAAAATATGTTTTAAATCTCATGAAGTTAAAATGTATTGTAATTTAAAATTTTTATGGTTCATTGTAAATCGCAAAAGCTATATTGATTTTACCTTTTCTATGTAACTTGTATCGCAAACAATTGTTGTTTTTATTGTTTTTTAGTTATAATAATAGCTTAGCTCAATACATTTTGCTTTAAGTGTAAACTTTAGAAGTATATTTGGGGGTTAACCACAGCTCAGAAGCAATTTTATTTTCACAAAGCACAATTATTGAGAAAAATGTCAATGGAAAATCATGGACTGGAAAACTCTGAATGTAACAGATACTCTGTTCATAAAACTTCGAAACAAAAAATCTGTTCTATCACATTTTGATTGTTCAGTGGTGTATTACATCTATTAAAAGCAACAACACAGTTGAAATATTGAAATTTAATGAAAAGTTATTAATTGCAAATTATTGATTTATTTTTACACTTATGCATGTTTTCTATATAAAAGTAACCTTTTAAATAATTAGAGCTTCATTTTATCATTGGATTTAATATTTTTACAAAACAAATTACAGTTAAGTTTTCAGTACTCTGTAAATATTTAATGTTGTTAAATTTCTTTTCACTGATTTATTTTTTTATAAGAAACATTACTTTAAAAAAAAAGAGAACATTTGTTTGAGAAAATAACAAAAAATGCAATTTACGAGTAGCAATGTAATTGAGAGAAAGAGGCAATAAATAGCCAAGTATGGCAAAACAATATAAAAAAATATTTTACACTTGAAATACTTCTTGCTTTTTGTAAATAGCATTACAACTTTTTTTGAGCAATCACGATTGCTTATTGTTTTCATTCGACTGTTTTTGGTGTGCTCTCTCTATCATTTTATTTTCCCACCGGCACCCTCTGTAGCACTATCGTCGACCTGGTCCTCACGATGCTGCTCCTATAGCGAAAAATGTCTCCAGGTTGCATCCATGTCCTACACACACGTGCATACATACACAACTACACACACACACATACACATACACCTACACACACATGCATACATACAGACACCTACACATACAGACACACAAAAACATACACACTACTACCCACACATTCATGCCTGCACACAGACACAAACACATATGCCTACACACACATACACATACCCCCCAGACACACATTCATACACACAACTACCCACACACTTATGCCAGCATACAGACACAAACACACATGCCTACACACACATACACACACAAACACTCATACCCCCCACACACAAGCCTGCATACATACACTCGTGATTGCGAAAAACATAATTTGAATTTAAGATGTCAAAATTCAAATTAATTTTTCCTTTTTTTTAATGTTTTTAAATCAGTCTTCACAAAAATTACACTCCTCCCCCTTCCTCAAAAAAAAAAAAAGTTCCTGTAATTAGCCATGCAATGTTTCATTAAACAATAACTGACATTAATTTTAAATTGATCAAAATTATAGAAACTTATCAATTTTGCATAATTAACATTGTTTTCAATAAAACAAAACATTTATTACAAGTACAAACTCATTTATTGCAGATTTGTGCTACACAGTTTCTAACATTATTTGCTTGCACAAATGCGGAAATTTTAGTTTCCTTTGCTGTCATCATCAGTAGCTTTGGCACTCATACTCGGAGATCAAATGTAGGAATCGTAGGTACAACCTGACCATCTTTCAACAACTCCAATTATTTGCAGTTAATGTCACATACCTAAATTACAAAAGAAGGATAAGTGTATCAATTCATTATCAAAAATATGTAACACACAAGGCTGTCCACAGGGCTAAGGCAGAAATACATGAAATACACTGCCAGCTCAGTCATTCTAGCCGAGGACTGCAGTTTTGTGCTTATTAGCACTCAATTTGTTTGGCACTCTTGGCTACCTTAAGAGGTTTTCCACCTCCAAGCTCAGTCACTTCCTATGCCGGGCTGTTGAGTGCTAATAAGCATGAAACCGCAGCCCTCGGCTGGAATGACTGAGCTGGCGGTGTATTTCAGGTAGCTAGTTGGGTCAAACCCAACCTAGCAACGATGCAATACTGAGATTAGGATCTGCGTAGCCTTCACAATGCTGCCAGGTTAGGTTTGCCCCAACTATAGTAAGTATAACATTTTATCTGCGAACTCAATTTTTCTACTGAACCTCATTACTCGACTCTCAAGAAAGAAAACAAACTTATCCGTGAAAAATATATATTTCAGAAAGTTATATGAATTAGTTCGAATATATTGATCAATAATTTCAGAATTAGTGTCGTAAAATGAATCATAATAGATATAATCGAGTTGTATCTCAATATAAGGTCACCCTTCCAGACTGTTTGAAACTGATCTTAGAAGTGAGTGACCTTATAAACAATTCATATTCATTTGTCTACAGTTCCTTTTAAGCTTAATATGTTCGAATATCTAGTGCTGTACCCAGTATTCAGTATATCGTTGCTCAGAGCAACAGTGAGCTATCTAATTCCAGAAATTACACTAAGGTTACTGTTGCTCTGAGGCGACGATATGCTCATTGGCCCTGGTTGTCTGATCCATGACATCAGATTTGCAACTTGGGGCACAGTAAATATGTTTGTAGTCACATACTTCAATTAATACCTCTGGGGGGGGGGGGGGTTGCTAAATTAGGGGTAGCTCAGCTTCTGCCTGGTCTACATGAAAAAACAGAGCTGTATTCAGGGCATGGCCGTCGGAAGACGAGAGCGAATGAGGTAATTGCCCCGGGAGCTTAATTATGAAAGGGCGCCATAAACTAAGCTTTTACTAACTCGTACATTTCAAATTCTTCATTAAAAAATAGTTTTTTAAATCTAACACATTACTTTTCAGATTACATGTTTAATTATGTAATAATTGATTAAAAAAAATGTTTGGTACTTTTCCAAAAAATACCTATCACTCTGTTTGTGACAAGGGGGCGTCAGAAAATATTCGCCCCGGGCGAGATCCTCTCTTGGCATGGCCCTGCTTCAGGGTCCTATCCAACAGGTTAAACCATTTTCAGTAAGTTACTGCCCTACAACCAGGGCTAGGGCAGAAATACATGAAATATGATGGTGTATTTCAGGTTAAATCATGTATATTAGAATGTACAGGGCACTTTGGAACGTAAGGTGTAAAGCAGGGTGTCCACCCCCCTAACACCTAAGGTGAACCCCCTCCTAAAAATTTTAATGTTGCAGTCTGCGCCATGAAACCCCCGTTCAAAGTATATGCTCAGTGCTGGCTTGATCGAAAAAACCTCGGACTTGTAACTGGAGGATTCCGAGTTCGATGACAGCTGGTCAAAGAGTCTTCGTGTTCACTGATGGTGACTGGGTCATGTTAAATATGCTGTGGTCACAAAGTCCTCAAAGTGAAACGATGCTTCTGGGGGTGCTGGAGCAAGGATTAATCAGTTTCTGGTACAACAAGGTTAATCAAAGAATAGTCAAATAAAAATAAGAAGCAGCTTTGAAATTGATCTCCTCAGCATTGGAAATCTCAAAGTAACAGGTCAGGCACCAGTTCTACACAGTGGTTGGAAGTAGCGCGCTACAAGTAGCGACGCTACTGTAGTAGCTACATTTTTTATTAGTTTGTAGTGTAGCGCACTACTTTTTTTAAAAAAGTAGTGTAGTGAGTAGTTAACTACAAAAAAATAGTAGTTTGTAGCGATTTCTTTAAACTACTTTTAAATAAACTGAAAACAAAAACAAAGGTTCAAACGAATTTGATTGGCTCAAATTTTACACAAGTACATCAGCGGATGCAATGAGAAATAAGACTCATAAAAATACGAGCTGACCTCAGGCATTTCATTTTGACGCCATACATTCTATCTGTTTGACGCCATTAGTTTTTTTACCGTTGTAATTTTGATATTTCACCAATATTCATATGGCAAAAAGCACTTATTTTCGCGAAAATAAAGATATCGGTGATTTCGCGAGTTGAAAATTTGGTGAATTTTATATGAACTGACCGAAGATTAAAAAACAAAAATATTTTATCGAGTCGTAAATTTTTGACAGTATTCACCAAATAAAAAGAAGCTACTTAAGATGTTATAGAAAAGGATGAAATTGAACTGTTCTGGAGGACTTACAATAAGTACGAGCATTACAGTGTGTGAGAGTATGATAACGGACATTTTTCTTAATGTCTACTGATGAGCTAATTTATCAATATTTTTGTTCAATTCTCTTACGGTGTGTGTATGTATCAGGATCACCCCCCCCCCCCCAAAAAAATCGAAAATTGATTTTTCAAGTCGCACACTCTCTTATATTTTATCCTTTTACATCCAAAAATAATCATATAATTTGAACAACGGCATCAAGTGCCAATTATGTCTGAAAGTGTGAATCAGCACTTGTGTAATGCTAGGCCAAATTGAAATAAAATGTTTTTTTAGAAACTCAAAATTTCTGTTGATAAAACGTTGCTCCTATACCCACATATGCACCACAAAAACATTTATTCAAATTGAAAACCATTTAGATATCCAACACGTGCCTAACATTTATAATTTTCTTCAAAAAATTAAGTTTGTGATACATATTTTCAGAAATGTAAGATTTTACGAAATTATCAAGCTGAAAAATATAAACAGTAAAGTAGAAAAGTAGGTAATTAGCGTTAAATAGAAATGTTTGTTTTCCTGCAATTTTTAAGTCTCCCACATAGTACTCAAAGATCTTTTTTTTCCAGGTTGAGTTAAATTTTTCATTTAAAATGTATTATTTTTTTATTATTCGTTTGTAATTGTTGATCTTTAAATGTGTTCGTTATTAATTTTTAAACTTGATATTCTATTTAAATTTATATGTAATTTTTTAAAAGATAACTGAAAAAAAAATCAATTTTTAAAATAAATTTATAAATTTTAGGTCAAGTGTGGCATATCTAAATGTTTTTAAATTTGAATAAATGTTCTTGTGGTACATGTGGGGTGTTTGGTACAGGGGCAATGTTTCCCAACAAAAATTTCGAGTTTCTAAAAAACGTTTTTATTTTTGAGCAATCACGATTGCTTATTGCTTTCATTTGACTGTTTTTGGCGTGCTATCATTTTTCCCACCGGCGAGGCGCCACCCTCTGCCAGCACCACACGTCGCGACGGCCGGCCTCACGATGCTGCTCCTCCTGCGAAAACCGTCTCCAGGTTGCGTCCATACCCTACACACACACACACGCATACATACACGCACCAACACACACGCACACACAAACACATACACACGCATACACAAACAGCACCATACACACACATATACAAACACATACTCAAACACACAAACACATACACACACGCATGCATACAGATACCTACACATACACACAAATACACACAACTGCCCACACATTCATGCCTGCACACAGACATAAACACATATGCTTACACACACATACACATACCCCGCCCCCACGCACACAAACACTCATACACACAACTACCCACACACTCATGACTGCACACATACACGTACCCCCCCCCCCACACACATACAAACACACACTCGTGATTGCAAAAAATATAATTTGAATTCAAGATGACAAAATTCAAAATTTTTTTTTTTTGCCATTTGGTCTAGCATACAAGTACTGTTTTACACTTACAGGTACAAGTTGGCACGGGTTGCCCTTGTGCAAATTATATGAAACTTTTTTTCACGATTGTTTTGACACAAGAGGAAAAATACAAGAGTGTATGCGACTTGAAAAATTGACTTTCATTTTTTGAGGGACAACCTATTGTGTATGCTTTTTATTTGCTTATTTTTTCGAAAGTAGCGAAGTAGCGACTACATTTCAAAAGTAGTTTGTAGTTACTACATTTTGAAAAAAGTAGTTGTAGCTGTAGTTAACTACATTTGTAAGAAAGTAGTTGTAATTGTAATTCGCTACAAAAAAATGTAGTTTTTCCAACCACTGGTTCTACAAATATACTGGATCCAACAGGTCACACAGGTGACTTTAAAAAAAAAGCCTAGGTGACAAGTTGTTTTAGGGCAAGACTCTTTCAGAAGGTTTTTCCTATTAACTCGGATAAATAATTTGTCGGTAGCCTACTTTTTTTTCAGACTACCAAGAGTTCACAATTTTTGTCGGACTCTGCACATGCACTGTACGTGTATATACTATATTAATTATACATGCATATTTATGTATGCATATGTAACACATCATGTTTTGTACTCACAATTTGATATTCGCTGCAAATTTCTCTATTCTGTTCAAGTAGGGAACCCAATACGTACTTTCACCTTTGTTTGGTCACTTGCCGTCCGTCATTTTTATATTTCTTGGGAACTGATGCTTTTGGAAGAATTTCATTCTCCTGCCCCCCGTCGGAAGATTCCAGCGTTGAAAAGGAGCAAAGTAGACAGCATCTGAAATGTCAAAGAAATTGCTTAGATTAAAATGATTCAAAGTTCTCAAAATAATGTTTTTTTTAAAAATGAAGAATACTAGTTTTTTATTCATTTACTTAAAAAAAAATATTATACTCATTTATACAGATAACAAGCATTTAAACGCTTGGAAGAGGGAGGGGGTAACAATATATAAAATTGTTTTCTTGAAAACCCAAGTAGTTTACTAAACCTAGATGCTTCAATTTGTTTATTGAAATCTAATCAATTACAAGAAGCATGTTTTTATAGACATAATTGTTATTCATAGAATTTAAAATAAATTTAAACAAACAATAGTATTTTCAGCAATAAGCAATATCTTTTCATTAACTTTAGATGTAAGCAGTAAAAGAATTTTCGGAAGTAGATGTATTCATTAAATAAAGTAATAATTCATTAAATAATTTCATAAAATACTCAAGACTCAATGCTGTCATATGTTACAATTACTTCGTAATTAGAGGAACTGTTATAAAATAGCTTCTTGGCAAACAAATTTTGATTTAATTTTGAAAGCTTGTCACGATGTTTTAAAGTTTAAAAAAAGGATGAATGTTCAAACTAGATAAAAACTTAAATTTAAGCAGCAACCATCGTTACAGAAAAAGTATTACAGTCATAAAAGTATTTATTTGTAATAAAAAATGTAACACTCACCTACAATCAACTGTGGATGAATATAGCAAAATATTTGTCATCGGCGATAACGATTTCTGGCCTCTACTTCGTCTGCCATTGCTGCAAGATAAACAAATAAACCAGTCGAATCTTCAGAATCGTTCGAATCCAACCACTCGGATGTGTAACGTGGTTAAAAACGTTCGAATCGTTTCAGTTGAAGCCGGAGTCGCTACTTTTGATCGAAGGGTTCAATGGAAAAGGGGAAAACGTTCGAAAAATGTTTCAGTTGAATCTGCCCCTTAGTCAGTATTGTAAAAATTCAATAATAAATGGCTCAGTTTTGAGAAAAAAGTGGGAAAATCAACTTTTGGTGGGCTGTTTCCTAACCCCCACTTTTTTGGGGAACCAGCCGCCTTTGCATTCAATTTAAAAAAATCCAAGTAATTTCATCACACATTATGGTCAGGTTTAAGTTGAGGAACCTTTGAGGACCATCCCTCCAAACCTTATCTACAGAAAGCGTAACATTTTTTTTTTTTTTTTTTTTGACCAGGAACAAGTAGTGATATTATTTGACTGTTTTAGCTTCTGTGTTTCCCCAATTCGTAAAATTTTACATCCAATGTCTTGTGCTTTACCACAACTCTACAACTTTATTCATATTCTTAAAAAAGGCTTACCTAATGTTTATTTCACTAAATTTATCAGTGTTCCAAAATATAATAAACATTTTATGTAACAACCGAATACATATTCTCCCTTTTTGTAGAATAGTTTAAAAGGAGAATTTTAATGTTGCAAATCATTTGATTTGTTTCAAAGCACATAATTATGTTGGCAAAAATGAGTTAAAAAATTTTTGAAAAATCTTTATCCGCATTAATTAATGTTAAATACTTTCAGGGATAAATTTTTTGTTTTTGGGTTCTTAGATACAAAAAGATTGTTCATTTCACATAATAGGTTCTTTAAATAAAATAGATAAAGTGACGGGAGCTTTTAATTATAATATTAGTAACTTCATACATAAGTCGAAAAAAGTTAATTTTGCATTTTTACAAAAAATTTTCCAACATTCTGTCATTGTGGATCTCTCATTCAAGCTATCTTCAAGGAAGGAATCTGAGAAATTTTAACCTAACACATGCTATCCCAACCTGCATTTTAACACTTGATGGTGATTTTTTTTTTTTTTTTAAGTTTTCTCTGTATTTATTGCTCATTTTTAAATTTCAGGTCGTATTAGAACTACTCCTGAATGTGATGAAGATGATCTTGATACATCTGTGTTATCTTTGGGAATATTTCCAGGCGATTTTTATGAAAAACCAGGAGATGATAGGTTTGTATCCTTGCTCTTCTAAATTCTTGAAATACAGCAAACTACCGATTATCCACGAGTCAATCAGCAATCCGGAACATGTATTTTCATAGCAAAAAGCAAATACCAGTGGCTGTTTCTTTTTCTTGTCAAAAAAATGTAAATTTAAACTTCGTTATTTTATTTATTTACTTATTTATTTATTGCGCTCTCTTTACAGTTGTTCTTTATTGATGTGAAGTTGTGTTGGGCGAAAATACAAAATATTTTTACTGTACTGTGTCGCTTTTTTTTTTTCACTGTTGGTAGAAAGTATTATGCATCAATGCAGCAAAGTTTTTGAGGAAGAACAGTTTTTACCTAATTAAGTCCCTCATTTTAGCCGATTTTTTATCATCTGCGGCACTTGTGCCACTCAATTCAGTAGATAATCGGAAGTTTACTAGATGAGACATTAGTACCAAAAGATAAAAGATAGAAATTTTTATTGAATCTTTATGCAATCTAATATTAAGTTAAAAAATTTGCATAGTTTAAATTTTCAAACTTATACTTTTTTTAAATTTTCTCCTTTCTAAAACCTTTTAAAATTGTAAAAATTCATTATTATTTAAATGTTTAATGCACAAAGTATTCTTTAAATTCAAACCTGCTAGCTCTTAATCTCATTAAAAAAGATTTTCTTCAAACCATCAAATTGATATTTTATATTGAAGTGTTTTATTTCTTCCATGGAGTGGCACCCTCATAAATATAATAGCCGATGATTGAGTAACCTGCATGTTTCAAAAATGAAACTCACGCCGCGGCATGATAATTTGATAATATGTTAACATGCAGAGAAAGGCTTCCTTATGATAATTTGATAATATGTTAACATGCAGAGAAAGGCTTCCTTGTGATAAGGTTGAACTGAATCCGGTAACTTAACTGTTTTACTGGTAAGACTGTGTCATTTCAGGGGAATGAAGAAACAAAGAAATGGTCAATAATGAACGCTACCTACTGGAGTTTAGGGTTAATCCACTGGAGTTAGGGCTACAACTTCAACAATCAAAATATCACCAAACAGGCAATGGCTTCGTTCAAATGTAGAAGAAATTTTCACCCGTCATACCTTGATGGGCGATTTTCTAGTTAGTATGAATAATCATTTGTACCTAAGGTACGGCCCCAAGAAGTTCCTTGAAGTTTAACACTAAAATGTATCTCTACAAGTATATTTGCTATTTGTGCTTCAAACTTTGCTTTTTTTTTGGTGAGTGATCAAATGATGAACTTTGTTCATCAATATATTTCTCATTAAGAACTAAAAATCCTGCATGTTTTGGGAAAAGTGAAGGTCTTTTTTCATTTACAATATTTCCACCAGCGTTTGTTTGAAAAGATACCTATAACTATGTCTTCGCACTTTCATTGTTGTTGGCTTAACACACTGCTAATTTAAGATTGGTGTAAAAGAAATTCAAAATTAAAAAGACACATCATTTACCGGTATCTGTAATGGTTGCTTGGATTTGTACTCAGTGTGATACTGCTGCATCAATTTAGAGAAAAATCCTAAAATGGTTTGATGATATGAGTTATCACTGGTTATTTGCAATGCATCACAGCATCTTCAACCCTAACATGAGGGTTTAATTTGTAAATTACTGATTCATAATTACGTAGAGTTGTTTACCTCTATCTGCTTGTCTAGCATTTGTAGATAAAAAAGGTTCAGCAAGTTACAATCAAAATTTTACAGCACTTCCCTTTTTGAGGGTTATTTGTCAGTCAGTTATCTAAAGAATTGCCCAGCTTTCATTTGCAATAAGTGCTTCAAAAGTACTGTCATTATTTTACCAATAAAAATATCGATTTTGTGTTTTCTTTTTTTCATTCATATTTCATTTATTATTATAGTGACATTCAAAATAATTAAATACAGTGAAATTCCGTTACTACGAATGCCAATACAGCGAAATTTCCGTTTCAACAAAATAAATTTTTTGTCTCGATTTAATTTCCATTACATTGCTTGAATTTTATTACAACAAAATCCTTGTTATAACGAACAAATTTCCGATCCCTTGAAGTTTGTTGTCACGGAATTTCATTATACAAAACAGTCTTCTTATAAAAGCTTTTAAATCATGGTCATACTGAACGTTCATAAAAGTACGAGGGCAGTTCAGAAAGTAACCGCCGTTTGGGCGTGGCACTGGAAGTACAGTTCGGAGCACCCTCAATCGAATGCACGAGCAATCTGTGATTCAGTAAGTTTCTAGTGGGAGAGTGAGAGTGTTGTAGGACCAAGCATTTGCTAGTTATAGCGTGACAAAATGAGTGCCGCCATAGAAAGTCCCATGAAATGTGAGGCTGTAGCATGTTAAAGAAATTGAAAAGAGCCATCCAAAACAAATATTACAGCCTATGGAGTTCTGGGGTTGTGCTTCTGCACGATAACGCACGCCCTCACACTGCTGTAAGAACGCAAGAGCTTTTGAGCAAGTTCAAATGGAATATATTTCCCCGCCCTCCCTACAGCCCAGACTTGACTCCTTCTGATTACCATCTGTTCACTGCAATGAAGTGGCTTGGGGGACAGCATTTCCCTGATGACTAGGAACTTAAAAGCGCAGTGACACATTGGCTTAAATCGCAGGAGGCCGCTTTTTATGCAGATGGAATTGGTAAAATGGTACAACAAGTGCCTAAATAAATGGCGGCGACTATGTTGAAAAATAGAGGAGAGTTGTACCTTTGATACGTAAATAAATGCTTTTCCTCTGTGCTGGTTTGTCTTATTTACAGCGATTCGGAGGTTACTTTCCGAGTAGTATTCCGAATTGAATATATGTACCAATTACTGAATTTAACATATATTTTTTGTATATTTGTCTAATTCATTGGTATACTCACTCATATTTTGATACTCTTTATAGGACATTTTATCGCTTTGAAGCTGCTTGGGACAGTTCATTGCATAATTCAGCATTAATGAATAGGTCAACTCCTGGCGGTGAACGCATATACATGACTCTTTCAGCATATCTTGAGGTAAATTGAATTACACACTTTTCAATATAGTTACAGAAATCATAAAGCATTATTAATGTAATCTTGTTTTCAGCTTGAAAATTGTGCTCAACCAGCTATCATAACGAAAGATTTGTGTCTTATTATTTGTGGAAGAGATGCAAGAACTGCGCCTAGGTAATTAATATTTCTATTTGAAAAGGGAACCTGTGTGGTATTAAAACGTTGTATCAAGTTTATTTTTGACTATACAATTGTAATAAAATATCTCAGTAATGTACTGTATTCATATTGGTGGATTGACTTTTTTCATATTAATTTTAGTTTTCAAAATTTGTAGTAAACTTCCAATGCCAAAGATTGGGATTTTATAGTGCAGAAACTAGTTTTAATATTTTTGTTTAAACATTACCGGTTAATTGCAGTCACTGTGAGTATTCAATGTTTTAAAAACTAGTAATTGAGTGGGCTTTTAGATAGAACATAATATTTGAATTAAATTACTGCATTAGTGCTAAGGATGTATTAAAAATCAAACATTGAGAACTAAAATAGTGTGAATAGTAATTTTTTTAGATTTTTAGTGATAAAATATTATTGAACACACATTTCAAATGTGAAACAATAATGTAATGCATGCAACATACCAACAGCATCTAAAGACTGCAGTTTCATCCTCGTTCAATACTCATCAGTTTGGAAAAGACAATAACCAAGTTGTTGGCTCATCATCTCATTAAAGCTGAGAATTTAATGCATGTTTCATTGCATAAATATATTTTAGTTTTTTAGGTTTAATTTCAAAACATATAATATCTTCCAACTTTATTTTAGTAGCTATTGATAGTTCTGCCTTAATGTGATTATTTATTGCATTTTAAATTTTCAAAATTTGTTTTCTTCCCTCTGTTTTCTTATATTGTTCATGCCTCCCCAAACTCTATCTTTACTTTATGTAGCTTCCCACATTTTGTCAGCTATTTTGAATCTTGAACCCTAAACAATGCAAAATTGCAAAGACTCTGAGCTGAAAACCTTTTTCATGCTCCAGCTCTGCACAAAGATAGTTAGCTAGGGCTCTGCTTTAGCTCCAGATATGCTCTGACAGCAGGCAGTTTTACTATTTAGCTGTTCCTGCTTTTGAGATTCAGAATTTAATTTACAAGTTTTATTACAAGAGAGAGTATTAAAAGAATAATAACATAATGGATTTAAACATAAGTGTTTTGTTTTTCAGTCTGTTTTATTGGATACTGGTGGTAAATGCATGGCTTTGCCCATAGTTGAAAATTAAAAAGTCTTTAAGTTCGCCTGTATATTTACAAATAATGCATGGTGAATGTCTTGCCAGTTGGCTTGTCCATGTTATGGTTCCACTTTATGATAACTTGGTCATTTACTCGTCCATCTTAGGTAATTTTTGCTCGGGAAAATGTTCTTAAAATTGGAATAGAAAAATGACAAAATCGAATTTTCAAAAAATCGCTTTGAGGTGCACACCCCCATGCTACAAACTAATTCTGTGCAAAATTTCATGCAAATCGACTGAATGATCTAGGCACAATGCGCGTCACAGAGATCCGGACAGAGAGAGATCCAGACAGAGAGACTTTCAGCTTTATTATTAGTAAAGAATACATTCTACTAAATATATTTTGTATTCAATTTTTATGATCACATTTTAATTTTTCTTCGGGGAGAATTGCTTGTTGATTCAATTTCATTTTTTAAATTTCCTTTCGTACATTTTCTGAATCAAGTGATTACTTATAATAATGATAAAGTTAGGATGTATGTATCTGCTACTGGCTAATTTTTTTTAGTGACCAGAAAAGAGAAAAGCTGAAAGATTATTAAAAAAGTTAAAGAGTTGTGGAACAGGGGGAAAAAATGTAGAGCTCCAGCTCCAGGGAAAATGAAGCTCCGGAGCACTTTGGCTCTGGGCTTCTGCTCCAGCTCCAGGTTCCTGCAAAATTGAGTCAAAAAAGTTTAGATATTTCTGTTGGTGCTTGTAGAACTGAATCTAAGAACATTCACTAGCCATTTTTTTCACAGTATATAATTTTGTATATCATTTCCTTTTCATGCATATAATTTTATTATTTTTTTCCTCATAGAATCTCACCAAATGCAAGATCTCTCAGGCATTTATTCTCCGGTTCCTATAAGAACTCTGAAGGCAATCATGTGAGTGGAGTTTATGAAGTCATCATGAAGCGCGCAGCTGATTCGGGAAGTCCTGGTATTTATTTTCATCTAGCATTCAAAGTTGAAAATTATTAGTTTAAACTTTTGGTTTTTTTACAATATCAATTTTGATATAACTTGCAGCATTTCTTTAATGTGTTGTAATTGCTGTTAAATATAATTTTTGGAATAATAATTCAGTTTGGTTTTGTAACATTTAATATGCACAAATAGCAATAAAATTTCCTGTACATGTTTTGCAGTTATAAAGAACTTGTTTTTTTAAATTTAAACAAATAAGATTTTAGATCAAAAGACATATGGCAAAGTAAAAAACTATTTTTGATAATGTAATTAGTCATTGTATGAAGACTTAAATTTTTGACATTTGGATGTCTTCATCCTTAGATTAATTTCTTTGCATTGAAACGAAGGGATTCTTGTAACCCTGAAACTTATGTCTGGAACTTTATTGCTATCTGTGAATTTAACTTCGTTTTGGCTAACTCTTAAATTGTAATAGATCAGTGTTTTAAAAGTACCAGTTTTGTTAAAACTGTTTGCATATCTTACAGTTTGATTTATTACTTTATTATTGTGTTGTAGTTTCTCCCTACCTGTTTTTTTATTACTTTATTTAAACACTTGCCTAAAAGAAATAATTCAAAAAATTAATTTGCTTAAAAACATGTTTTATTTGTTCTTGAAGTTAGGATTCAATTAATTTATTTATATATATCAATTTAAAAAAACCAAGCTTTAATCTAAGTCTTCTTAATTAACTTTGTTTTAATGTATTTTGTTTGCAGGGGTGCAGCGAAGACAACGACGTGTACTAGATACTTCTTCCACCTATGTACGAGGCGAAGAAAATTTGCATGGATGGCGACCTCGTGGTGATTCTTTGATTTTTGATCATCAATGGGAGCTGGAAAAGATGACCAGATTAGAAGATGTAAATATTTCACTCTTATTTGTTTATCATGACAAATCCATATTTATTCACATTGAAACAGTTTACAAATTAGTCTGTGAGAAGCAAGTGGATGTATGTGGACATTTAAAAGTTTTGAGTAAAACCTGTTTAAAGTTCAGATCTTACGTAGATTTTTATTGAAAAATTGTTCGAAATCATACTGTATGGTAGCATCTACCAGGGTTACTAGTACTATATCTTGCTCCAAAACAGAGGAGAGGTTCTACCATATGTTCTAGTTATCTCCAAATTTTTAATTTTGGCACTTTGCTTCTCACTGCCTCAAATTATGAAACAGGTAATATTTTTTATCCTGTTTAACAGCTGAATATGCCTTCTTTATCAGTTGATTATTGGTGTTTAATATTTTTAGATAGAAAATAGACAAGATATTTGATCGAATACTGCTAAAATGTATCAATTTAGTTTTGATTGATAAAGCACCATTCTTGGTAAACAATTTAAAACCTTGGTTGAAATGAACAATATCAGTAATGCTAATGTAGTGGTAAATAGCAGAAATTGAAGTAATGAAAATTTAGTGACTCAAAAAGAACACGATTTAGTCTTCAGAAATATAAAATGGTACAGAAAAATTTCAAAAATATTAACTTAGATAAATCTATACTTCTTATACATATTTGAGCTATAAATTTTGATGATTTAATGCAAAAATAGTAAAATACACTAACTGATTATTAAATAAAGCATCAGTAAAATGTTTTTGGGGACAAATTTTTTATTAAAGTATATAGTTTTGAAAATATTTGTTGTCATTGATGCATATCAACTGTTTACAGAGCTTGAAATGTCGAACTTGATCATTGTATTTAAAGGCAAATAAATCTTCAAATCTCTAGTTCTCATTTTCTCACGAGAAAAAGCTTTAATCTGATGAGATATTTTATCAGTGCATTAAACATTGTAAGTAGTACAAAGTGCACTATCAAGTGTAGCTCTTTTTTTTTTCTTTGTATTTTCTTTGAAATTGCTTTTATATTCCTGATCCACCCCATCCCATTAAAGTTATTTGCTATTTTGCTTGAAACATTGAAGATATCTCTTGAAAAAAGTAGATAAATATGCACAAAAGTTTTTGGATTTAAAAATTGCTTTTTCTAAAACATTTTAGGAGCTAATGCTTTTAATTATTTTTATTTTCATTCTTTTCTGAATGCTTGTTGATTTGTTGTTTCAGTTGTCAGCATTTAATGCTCTTGAAACAGTATTGTTGTTGGTAGCCCTTTGTTTCAAAAAAAATCTAGCGAATATTTTTCAACTATTGAATTTTAGCTACAAATCTGTTGGATTCATTTTTCAGAATGTCATTTACAATTTTCTTTATTTCATGAGTTATCTATTTTTAAGGGTTTTATTGATTTTGGTTCTTTTTTACTCTCAGCATCCTTTTCAATGAGGAAAGTTCAAATATCATAATTTGAATTTTGCATTTGATTGCAATAAAAAATACCAAATTGAGAATAATCAGCAAATGTTTATTTTCTCCTCAACAGGTTGAAAGGGTTCGACATTTGCTTCTATTGAGAGAAAAGCTTGGTATCGACCATGCATTGGGCCACACGACAGACTTCAGCAAGATGGAAAAAGATGCCTGCAATTTAGTTGCCAAGGCAACAAGTGAAGGCAGCATCCCTACAGCACCTCTTGTCCTTTCTCCCACATCACCCACTACAGCCAATAGACTTATAATAGACGAATCTGTGTACGATCCATGGGAAATGACGGAGAAGGAAAGGGAGCTCACGACGAAATGTGTTGCTCTGATTAACAGTCACATTCCATCAAAGCCACCTCCCACACCATATACAAAGGTTTGTTGTGTGTTTTAAAGTTTCATAAAACGTGATATGGTGGCCCCTATAAATGATGTCATGCTCTAAGGAGCAGAGCTGTGGAGTCGGAGGGAAAACGACTGACTCGGGGAAGTATAGACCCTTTGACTCCGACTCTTTTATCCCCAAAACAATCCGACTCTGACACCGACGCCGCAAGTACTGGCAGAGTTGCGGACTAAGACGGAAAGTAACCAACTCCAACTCTGACTCTTAGAGTTTTTAACCTTCAACCCCTTACTTTGAATCCCTTATGCCAAAATCAGCCAGACTCTGAGTCTTTAACTCAGCAGCCCTGCGAAGGAGGAGGGAGAGTGTAACAAGAAGTATGACATCACACATTTTGGTTGAAATTGAAGCATTTTTTCTCAAAACCGAGTTTTTGTCAAACTGAATGAATAAATTTAATATGATTTCGCTTGTACTTTTCTTTTTGCTTTTAGTTTATTTGTATTTTTAGTTGAAGTGATTTTTTCTACCAATAAAAAATAAAATAATGTTCTGAAAAATGTGTTACAGCTAATGTTACAAAACAATGTGGTTGTATTTAAAAGTAGGCTTATTTAGCTTGAGACAAACCTCTTGCTATACTATTAGAAAAAAATTTACCCTAATATTTTATAATGAAACCCTTGTGAAATTTTGGTGCCATTTGTCATCACTTTAATTTCTCAGATCTGCTCATGAATTTGTAGTTTATTTTAGTAATTTTTTTAAAGAAGAGATCATTCAAACTTTCATGGAAGCATTGTATTTTAGGATGAGCTTACTCCAACAGAGGAAGTTGATGTGATATCTAGATCTTCAAGTGTTCATTCTAACATAACCTCTTCGTCTTCTCAAGAGTAAGTAAAAAGTGTTTTTCTTTATATAAATAAAAATTAAAACTGTTGCATTTTATAAAAGAGAAAAGTCCTAATTAAAAGAGAAATTTGTACATAACTCGAGTTACATTTTGGGTAAATGACTAGTTATGGGCACAATTAGAGGTTTTCTGAAATTCAGATACAAATGTTACAGTTTTTGTAAATAGAAAGAATTAATTGTAATGGTGTTAGAACTTAGAAATTGCTGTGATATATGCTTTTATAGCTGTGATATTTTCATTAATTTTCAGTTATGATTTCTTGTGAACTTGAAAGTTCATTAAATCGGGCAGCAATATTGTTGTATGGCTTTATGTAATTTGACTTTTAATGATGATATATTCTGTTATTGTATCATTTACATTTAATTATATAGTAAGGAAAATACGGTTTTCCCTCTAACTATCATAGCATAGCAACTCTGTCAAAACATGGTGGTCAGAAAATAGCTAAATATATATTTGGTACAACCTTGTTTATGTGAAACAATTGGGATCAAAGGCAATCCGGATAAATGAAAATCTGGGTAATGTGAGCAATAAGCAAAAGAAATCCTTAAATAAGTTAACATATCTTTTATTAGAGCAAAAACAATGTTTTTAAACAAAATTACATAGAACCCTTTCATGCTTGTTTTTTATCATTAATAGTTCAGCTGCAATGGCGTTGGATTGGCGTTCCAAGCATGCTGTGAAGTCTGTTAAATTACTGTAACTTACAGTACAATATGTGCAGAAATTGCATATTTAATCAAAGTAATAAGCAAATATTTAGCATACTTATAGTTGTGTACTTGTTACCATAATTTAAAATAATGATTAAAGTGAATATTTTTTTTAACTACAAGTTTGATCCCAATGAATCGGAGATCCAGATAAATGAGCAAGATAAACTAGGTTCAACTGTAGTTAAGAAAGCTTTTAATAATAGATTTGGGTGTGTGTTAATATTTCCTGTTAAAGCTTAAACTTCAATGGAACTAGTAGTTGCCTTAAACTTCTGAATCATCTAAATTCTTGAAGTTTTTTTCACTTGAAGGTTGCTGTAATAAACTCAGTTACTTGGTTAAAAAAAAAAAGATTTACTTATTTTCATTTCTCTCTGTAGCTCTTTCCTCAAAACTATTCCTATGGACAAGTACAATGGTGTGAACGAAGAAGAGCGTAGTAATTTGGTTTCTACTTCCATCACCTCCAGATCATCCTCAACAGTGCCACCCTCTCATCGTAACTCTGGTCGTTTCCTCTATGTTGCTGAAGTGGAAGAGATAAGAGTTAGTCCAGTGGTATCGAGAAAAGGGTACCTCAATTGCCTTGATGACAAGACCAAAGGATGGGTGAAGCATTGGGTCGTAAGTATTGTTGAAAACTGACCTATACTGGTCATTGTCATCCACTTTCAACCCTTTGTGGCGTAGCGCAGGGTTTAAAATATCAAAAATATCTGATATTTTGATATTTACATAGGATATTTTGATATATATCCGATATTTTCATTCGGCACAAACTAAAGTCTTTAAAATAGAAAGTGCATCGAAATCAAATAATGAAGTTTTCTTTCATTATTTGTATCTAATAGTTCATTCAACATTTTTGTCAATTTTAATAGAGTTAATTTAGCATTGGCTGTTTTTCATTTATCTTCTGTTAGCTACTTTTACACAGTTATATGATTCAGAAATAAACAATATGCATTAGTTGGTGCACAGTCATAAGACTTTTCTTTTTTTCTGACCAACATTTAAAATTTAATTAGGCACTTTTATGAATCAAAACTGTTACGTGACTAATAATTTTGTGAATATAAAATAAATAGGAATATTATATTACTTTCTTACAGTAATGATGTATTAGTACATCGTAAAAATATAGTACATAACTTTTTGGTGGCTTTTTGTAATAAATGTATTACCATGATATTATTATATAATATACCTATGATTAATATAATTTTTGTATTGAAAATACCATAGTTGAAAAAATAAATATCAAAATATCATGATATTTTCAAAATAAATATTGGATATATATCGTGATATATCATGATATATATTGACTGATATATATTATCCAATCCTGCTCGGGTCATTAAAATTTTTGAAATGCAAGGAAAAAACATGAGTGGATGTACTTCCTCAACTCTCTAGACATAGATTTTACAATTAAAAAGTTTTTTTAAAATTTTTTCGCAGTGGTATGTCCCTATTAGTTGACACTGTCCACATGGTGCAAATTGTGGCTGCCAATAAAATAATTAATGGAGTTGTTTTAGAGGGTCTGTTTTCCTTTTTGAATGCTCACATTTTTGGGGGTGCTCTGAAGCTTTTGAGGGGGTGCACCATTAACTATTCTAGCACCACTACTAGAAATGTTTGATATGAAACTTGATATCTTGTACAAGATTGTACAAGAAATCTATTTTTTCCTATACATTTTTTTTTAAAATCCCGTATATGAGTGATTATAAATAATGTGTATGTGAATATGCAATAAATATTATCATTTTTTCCCTAGGTCGTACGGCGTCCCTACGTTTTCATTTATAAAAATGAGAAAGACCTAGTTGAGCGTGGCATGATAAATTTAGCAACTGCCCAAGTAGAATATAGTGAAGACCAAGAAGCTATGCTAAAAGTAAATATTTACATTTTACTAAACTAAGATTATACAATCTTTCTTTATATTTTTGTTCCAGAAAATTAGAATTTCCTATAGATTAATTAAGTGTTTTTGTGCAGCATTTCATAATTTTGTTGATATCCATTTTTCTCACCTTTCCCTCCTCTATCCAACCTTTTTTAATGCTTCTTGTGTAAAATGTGATGCAGATTGAAAATTGAATCTTTTACAGGCATCGCAGCGTTCCTATATTCCTATGTTTCTGAAAAAGTTCCTATTTTCCTATAATTCCTATATTTTCCTATATTTTCAGTTTCCGCTTCCTTTTTTTTTTTTTCATATTCCCCCGACTTTTAGCTACTGTCTTTTCCGCGCCATTTTATCTTTCCTTCCGTGTTTCTTCCTGAGCGGAGCTCGAAACTTTCGACCCGACTTTAGCTCGTCTGCGCAGTTCAATTCTGCGCTCATGCAGCTCTTGCGAAAGTCCCCAGTCTTCGCTAAACTTGCGCGATCGTGATGAGCGCATGCGCTTTGTAGGTTTTGACGACGTCTTTCTAGGAAGGACTCGCCAGCTAAGTACTAGCGACCCTTTATACTAAGAGATGCGACACAGGCTGAAATAGCGTTTCTGCGCATACTTCCGAGTCGAAAAAACCGTCCAACTCGAATTGGCGAGGGCATCCGCGCCTGGCGCGTTATCGCTTGTTTGGCGCAGAGCAGCCAGTTTCACGCGGTCAACAATGAATATTCCACGCTTAATTTTGAAGTTTATGTATCATATCGTGTTTTTTTTTTTTGTTTTTTTTTTTTTTTTCAAGGATTGATATATTTGGGACAAATGGTATTTCACAATATTGCTCTTTAGTCCATCGAAATAAATCTTCGGCTGGGCCGGATTTACCTATAAGCTAAACAAGCTATAGCTTATCCCCCCCCCCTCCATTTTGTTGGGGGCCCCTTACTCCCGACTCCCAATAAATTGCATGATTCGTTCCTTAAAAAATTGAAAAGTACTAGAAAAGCCAGTACTAAGGCATTTAATTACAATAAACAAGCAATCTGCTCAATAAATTTAGTTAAGAGAGTAGTTAAATCTAAAACAGCTGAATTTTGATTTTTTTTTTTTTTTTTTTTTGCCATACATTTTGTTTTGATACAGACTAATGAATGAAATATATTTTAAACACTACGCAAATCAAATCTTGTTAAAGGGTTATAAAATTTTTTAATAATATTGAGGCAAACCTAACACGGCAGCGCTGCGTAGCCTTCACAATGTTGCGAGGTTATGTTTACGACCCCAACCATAGAACTTTTTATACATGTATTAAACACATTTAACATATTAAAAATTCATTAATATCAATATATGATATTTTAAATAAATTTCAGTGATGAATTAAGTTTCAACTATTTTTTTTTTTTTTTTTTTTTTTACAGGAGCATTTTGAATTCAAGCACATTAGCTTTTAATATCGTATGAGGAAGAAATCCGTAGAACTGAATTACAACGAAAATCGTTTCTTCGCTCAATTAAAATTTCATTCTGTAAAAGAATAATTGAGTGCATTATTTGTGCAAGTCATTTAAAAAAATTTCTATTAAAAAAAATCTCGTCGAACTGAATTACAACGAAAATCGTTTCTTCGCTCAATTAAAATTAAATTCTGTAAAAGAGTAGTTCTGTAAATTGAGTGCATTATTTGTGCAAGTCATTTCAAAAAATTTCTACTTAAAAAAAAAAAAGATTTTTTTTTTAATAAATTTATTTTTATTTAGTAAAAAATTATTATAGGATTTTAATTGCTGATAAAACTAATTGTGGCAGTGATAATACTAAAAGTTTAAAATGCGCTGATGAAAACAGTTTGCTTCCATCGGGAATCGAACCAACGCCCTTCCTACCCCTAAGTGCGTCCCTTATCCACCATGCTACATAGCCTCGAAAACTGAGGAACTAAGTAATGTTCATTTACGATACTGCAAGCATCGTATTTCCAAAAATAAATATCGAAATTACCAGATATCATGATAATTTTAAAATAAACGTCGGATTTATATGTACTAATATAGCAGCAAACCCTGCGAAAACAGGAGGAAATAAAAAGAACTAAAATGTTTTTAGAATGTAGAAGCCAATTGATTCAAAAGTTCACGCTATCAGATTAAAAAAATTAAAAAAAAAAGGTCAAACGTACACTTGCTAATGGTTTTAAAACAACAACTTTATTATATAAATCACGTAAAAGAGAATCCTTCAATTATCCAGCTTTGTTTGTTTGTAAATACTAACTTTTTAACATTGAGTACAGTAACCTGATTGGCGCGTGTTTAAATCCCGAATGTCGCCAAAGCATGCTTCTTTCATGAATCGGAAAATCCAGCATTAAAACTAATATTACAGGAAAGAAAACACTATGAATTTAGAAAGAAAGTAAGTTAACACATTAAAGTATATCCTAAATGTATCGGTTTGCCATCAAAGTCGAAAATATCGCTTAGGATACAAGAAACAAAACCTTGAATGTAAGCCTGGCAAAACAAAACAATTTTTCACAAATTCCTGGGGAAATTTTCTCTTTAGTGAAGGCAAGATATAGGTAACCAACACGTCAAAGAATGTAAAACCAAAAATTAAATTGCATAGTTTTCCGTATTTTAAAAGGAATCCACCTTTTTTCTTTAAGCGCGTGTTGCGCGCAATGCAAATCCTATGGACGGGAACTTGAGCGTTGGACGGTTTTTGCCAGTGACCAATCAGCGCGCAGTACGCCTGTGTCGCATCTCTCAGTATAAAGGGTCGCTAGCTAAGTACCGTTTAAAGTCTCCACACGCGCGATTTTTCTTTTCTTTTTTTTTAACGGAACTTCGTGGAGTTAGCTCAATTTCGATTGTTTTGGTTTCGATTGTGCGGAATGTAGGTTCGTGTGTTAACTAAACTTTCATTGCAATAATAATGCCTCCGAAGAGACCGCACAACCAAGTTTGTTTTCAAAAAAGAATACGCAAAGCTGTTCCCGATTTTAAAGGAATCGAGGAAGTCGAAAAACATGCATACTTTGGGGTCAATCCAAACCCAAATTGGGTCCGCTTTGCGGCCCTTTCACAGAATTCCGCATCGTAAAAGCGGCCCCATTCAAAAATTTCCACATCTCAAAAGCAGCTCATTCACAAAATTTCACATCATAAAATAAATATAGCAAACCGGACCTTCGGACCAGCAGCTACATGTGAAACTTAGTCGCCATATTTGGTCATTCACGAGATGGAATCAGACAAGATGCTTAAATGTCTAAGTTTATAAGAACAAAGCACAATTGGATATTTATTTACTGCAAACTAATGAAAATAACGCAAAATGTGCTGCAAATCCTTTTTTTTTTAATTATTATTATTTTAATGTTTTCTAGAGAAATGAAAAACTTAATATTTAAAATTTCATCTTATCCTCATTGCTTTGGTCCCTAATGTGCAAAAAACTATAGCATTTCCACTAAATTGTTGTTTTATGAAGATTTTTTAAAATTATTTTTATACTACTAATTAAAATCTGGATCGGTATAGTCGCCATTTTTGGTCATTCCCTAGATGAAAGTAGACAAGACTTTTAAGTGCCTAAGTTTTCAAAAACGGAATTAGAAGTTAATTGCTATGAAAACTATTGAAAATACCGCTAAATGTGCCAGAATTACAATTACTTTTATGCATCAAATTCAAAAGTCTATTATCGTAAATTTTTCGCGTAGTTGCCATGTTTGGTCATTCACAAGATCGAAATAGACAAGACTAATTTTCCGTAAACAGAATTTTAGATGCTTATCTCAAAGCAAACTATTGAAAATAACGTAAAGTGTGTCATAAATCATGGTTTTTTTCTTTTAATTAATTAGTTTTTGAAGAGTGAAATTTTATTTGCACAATTGCATTTGATCCTCATTGTTTTGGAGGTTTTGCTATGAACTTAAAAAAAAAACTATTTCATCTAAAATGCAGTTTCTTGCCTACTTCTCATTTATTTATTTTGAAATAATTCAAAAACCTATTGAAACTTACATTTTCCAAAAAACATGTTTTTGTAAACAAGTGCAAGGTTCTATTTATTTTTTCTGAAAATAGTAAAAATTGACCCCCCCCCCCCCCCGTCTTTTACCTCTTGTACTTAAAAACTTGGTGACAGTGGTGGCTAATAAGATTTTTAGGTCTGGTTTATTTTATACCAAGGTGGAATTGGTCACTAATATTTCAACTGGAAGCGCTTGAAAAAAAAGTTCATTTTTTTATTTACTTGAAAACGTTAAAAAAGTTTTAAAACTTTGAAAAAGTTTCTTAGTGCTTAAATTCTTTTAAAAATCATTAGATTGTGATTAAAACTTTTGAAAAAGTATTTTACTAATGCAATTTTCTGAATATGCGTTCTATTTGCAACATCGCGAAAAATCGCTTCCATCTTTGGGATTTCAATCCTTTTGCATCTTGTAAATATTTTAATTTTTTTTTTCAATTGGAAGCTATTTTGACGTATGATGCCTCAGATTAGTTTATTTTTTAATTAATTTCGATGTCTAAAAAAAGAATTATTTTGGAAACCATAACAACATTGAACTTACCCGGATTTTCAGGATTTCTTTTTTTTTTTGAAATTTCAATCTTTTTTGCCTCCTGCAAATATTTAAATATTTTGGCTAATCGAATGTTATTTTCGCATATGCTACCTCAGATTAGCATATTTTATGTTTAATTTTAGTAAAAAATTAATAAATTTATTTTATGGAAAACATGCCAGCGTTGACCTTACTCAGAATTTACAGAAAATTGCTTCTCATGTTTGAAATTTCAATCTTTTTGCACCTTGCAAAAATTTAAATATTTTGGCTAATCAGATGTAATTTTCATATATATATGCTACCTTAGATTAGCATATTTTATGTTTAATTTTAGTAAAAAATAAATGAATTTATTTTATGAGAAACATGCCAAAATTGAACTTAATTCACGAAAATTTGCTTCCCTTGTTTGAGGTTTCAACCCTTCAGTATCTTATAAATATTTTATTTTTGCAATTAAAAATTATTTTGACACATGCTACATCAGATTAGCTTGTTTTATATTATTTTTTTAATAACTAAAAAATTAATTACTTTTGTTTTGTTTAGTTACATATATACTTATTTAATTTTGCAATTTTAATTTTAATTTATCATTAGCTAATTCTTGGTTATTACAGATTTTTTGAAAAAATTTTTAATTTAATTAACTGAGCACCTAACATTTTAACTTAAAGTTTGTATTTTAAAGATAAAGTTGAGCTATACAATTTTGTAAAACTGAATTTATAAGAACATCATTTTCTTAATGTCTGTTAAAATAATTAAGGTAGGTAACAGGGGTAATTGTGTTTTGATTATTCACTGGAAATCTAGTAGTGTTTGTTATGCTTTCACTTCCCTACTTCCAATTTTCCCCCTTTACCTCAAATGTTCAAAGTTACTACTTTTGTTGAGCTGTGGACACTTGGAACAGCTTACCAGAATAGGCTGTATTCAGTAAAGGGGTAGATAGCTTAAGGAGGGTCATTGATCTTTGGGGTTCAATAAATTGACTAGCCTAGCTAGACCCATTGCCTGTTGCTGGTTATCAACAGGCACTGGGCCTGGTATTTATCTGTATAATATTTTGACTTCATAAATTATTTTAACATAAGAAATAAATTGTATGTATATCAAAAGTAATTGTTGTACACATGTATATTTAGGTAAAAGGGGTCTTGGCTTTGAAAAGTATCCCCCCTCACCCCGATTAGCTCTTTGAAATTTACAGGTTATTTTTTATGAAATTGCAATCATATCTGAATAATATCCCTTCCCTAAATTTAAATTCTAGTTTCAACAATAATCCATTTGTTCCCAAAAAACCCCTACTTTTGTCATTATGTATGTCAACTTCTTGTGAATCTTTTCAGTTAGGGAATATGGCTCTGTGAATCTGAACTTGTACATTTATTGACTATTACAAGTTATTCAGTAAAAGCAGGCTCAAGATTACATTCAGAATATTTATCACTTCTTAAGCAGCTTTCGCGAATTTTAAGGTACGGAGACTGGATTGGAGACTTTCATAAAATGTTTTCTTTCTGACTAAATTTTAAAGTTACTTGAGGACAGTTGAAATGCTTTAACGCCTGATCAACTAATACATGCATACGAATAATTGATTTATACTTTTAATACTTATAAATAATTAACGGACGTCTTGTACTTTTGAACTTAATAGTACCACCGGAAATTACCTTCTGGGTGGTGTTTTTGATCCTAACCACCCTTATATGTGTGCAAACCACTATCAATATTGGAAATAATCTCCTGTCAAGCTGTTCCATTGAATTTAGGTGTTATATTTTCTTCCCACAAAAGTTAAAAGCATTCATTAAAGGTGTTTTTTTTTAAAATTATTTTTGGCTTTCAGATTTTATAAATTATACTTCTTTGAATGTGAAGATTGCAAAATTAAACCTCATGGAACCTGCTCTTCTTTATGACCGATCTTTTCAGACATTTGCAGGAAAACTTTCGACACAGATCTTTTTCTTATCAAAGGTCTCTTGTTGTAGAAAAGGATATTTTGTTTTCCTTTACTTTTTTTATATTATTACCTATTTATATGTTTGCATTAAGGGAAACCTGCATGCAATATTTTTAGAACAAATTTATGGTATTGCCTTGAAAAAAAATTTTTTTTGCCTTGAAAAGTGCTTGAATTTTTTTTCTCCCTAAAGGGTATGTGAACCCTGTGACCAAGTACTTCTAAATCAAATATATATTTTCCTGAGTGCCCTTGAAAGTCATGGGAAATCGTGGATTTCAACTATGATCGAATTTGGTGTTGACAAGTCAGGATTTTCAGAAAAAAAATGCTCAGAGTATCATATCAGAGATTTTTCTGATAAAAAAAAATCGTATACGTTTCAATTTTAACCTACAAATCGTCAAGTGATTTTAATTTTTACCTAAAAACTTTTTTCCCGGAAAAGAAAAGGAAATTCACGATAATTTCTTTTTCACAAAAATAAAGAAAATTCAGAAATATTTTGCTTTTTCACAAAATGGGGACTCAAAAAAGAAAACCTGGATTGACCCCTGATATTACTGTGTGACATGTGACTTTGATTTCAGCATAGTACGTGAAAAGATAATGTGCATGTTTTAACAACTTATAAAACTTTAAGTTCGGCTTTTACTGCATCGTCAAGTGATAACATAATTAGAACGGAACTTTTATTCACAAATTTCATTCTGGAGCACAGCTTTCCCATCGCAGTATCAGATCATGCTAAACTTTCATTAAAAATATGTTCCCGGGCTTGTAGGTAGCAAAGAAAGTACGGCTGTGCTCGTACTGAAACAACTGCTATCATAAACTGCTTAGCAGGGAACACTGCTCAAGAGCTGTCACAAGATTTACAGCATAGTAAATAAGTATTTGAATTCTTTTCTTGAATGAGAGTGGGAACCCTGGAATAGCAATCTACAAAATGCAATGCAAAAATTTAATTGCTCAAAATGCCGTAACTTCAATGTCACATGTGTTTTGCTTGTGAAAATATGTTTTAAAATTCCAAACTTGATTAAGGTTCTTAATTTGGATTCAAATTAACTGATTTTATAATAAAGGCATTTGAAAGTAGAAGGCATTTGTAGTAGTCTTTTTGATGAAATTTAATTTATTGCACATTTTAAGTATTGTTACTGTTGCTGCTGTTTAAAAAAAAAAAATCATTCATTTTTGTTTTTTTTAAAATTATTTTGAACTTGTAAAACTAGAAAGAATCTTCAGTGAGCAACTTATGTTTAGAGATTGATTATGGACGTCACAGCAGACAGTCAAGAATTAGATTAGTAATACAATTATTTTAAGAAAGATTTGTGTACACCTACAAAAAATTTTGTCTAATTTTTTTTATTTTTAAAGAAGAACGCCTTTATGTTATTTATTACATATTAAAGTTTTACACTCTTTTTTTTTTTTTGTAAAATTGATTTTTCGTGTATTTTTAGACATATTTATTCGTATGTATTGCACTTATGTTAGGTAGGAGTGTTATTACATGTTTTTAATCGAATAGTAATGTTGCATTTTGAAAAAAAAAATGTCATACTGGCTAGCCTTGTTATAAAAATTCCTGTATATCCTTTTTTTTTCAAAACGTTCCTATATTATTTTGAAAAATTCCTATATTGTTTACAGAAAACTCCTATATTTTTCATCGAGTTCCTATATTTTTTTCAGAAAATTCCTATATTTTCCTATATTTTTGTTGGCAAATGTCACTTCTATCCCTGCTTTTATTTTAGTATTTTCTCTCTGTGGTGACCAGATGCTTTGTCTTTTTAAGGTTTTAATAAAAAATTTGTTAATTTTCAGTCACTTTGTTTATCAATACTAATATCAAAACATTAAAAGGTAGGGTCTGGTGGGGGAAAGTGGTCAATGGGGTAAAGTGGTCATAATTCAAATAAATGACTATAGCTTGGAAATTAATGTTCGAATGAATGTGAAAATTTTATTTAAGGGTAGTGCATTTAGATACTACATTTTGAATACAAAATTTTACAACTGGGAAAATTTTATTTGGTAAAAAAAAAATATTTTGCGTAAATATGAAAATTTTTAAAATCTAAACACTTTTTTAACTTCCTTGGGAAATTTTGTTTGTTAGAATTATGAACAGATTGACTGCACAGGAAGCTTCCTACATGTCTCAAGAACTCTTACTAATTAGCAGTTAGATGAATCTATTTTGGATAATTTTTTAGAACAATTTAAGTAAGATGGGGTAAAGTGGTCATAATATTAGGCTTAACGAATATTGTTCTTCTGAAATCACTTAATCTTTCAGTATAAGGCAGATGTAAATTTAATATTAATTTCACTTAATATGTATTGTTTTTACAGTAAACAGGGTTAAATATACGAGTATATGCGTATGCATACTCATATACTCGTGTAGGCACGTATATATACGTATTAACATAAATGCACCAATAAACGCGTAGTATAGGGGTAACTGCAAGTATTTTTTGTCTATAAAAATATACATTCGACTATCGATACATAAATGCACCAATAAACACGTATTTGGGTATCTGCAAGTATTTTTTATCTATACAGATAGACATTCAACTATACACGTATATTCCCACTTATGCTCGTATATATACGAACAATTATATACTCAGGGAGACACGTATATACGTGTACATACTCGAGTAGACACTTGCATACAAACATATGATATACATGTATACAGGGTGAGTTTAAAGTTTTGGGCAAATTATTAAAAGGTGTTAAACGGGAGGATAAGAAGCAAGAATCATAAGAAACATATGGAATCAAACTCAAGGCTGACGCACTACATGGACGCAAAGCCAGAAACTGGTGGATGCAAAACAGATCACAAATTTATTACACAAAGATGATTTTATGCCACATTTTAGGATTTAAGAAAGTTTTAACGTTATTGGTGAAGTTTGCGGCCGGCAGCTGTAATACATGCATCGCAATCACTCTGTTGCAATTACGAGACTTTTGAAAAACTTTCATCAGTCGCTGCGCCTTTGTTGCGATGCGTAGCTACTACAGGCCGTAACTTTTAACAACTGCTCCAAATATTTCTTAAAAACTAAAATGTCGGGTAAAATCATCTTTGTGTAACAAACTTGTAACCTGTTTTGCTAACAACAGTTTCTGACTTTTTGTGCATGTAGCGCGTCAACGAAGCAAAAAAAAAAAAAAAACATAAGTTCCTTATGATTCTTTGCTTCTTATCCTCCCCTTTCACACCACTTAGAATTTGCAAAAGATCTTGGATTCATTCTGTAAGCATACATGTATATTAGCGGATATACTCGTGGATATACGTGGATACATGTACTGGTGTATACACGTAAATGCACGTATATACGTCTAATAGGTATATAATCGTGTTTACACGTAAGCATACGTATATATTCGTGCTTCCATATATATTTCCGTGAGTAGACAAGCACCCCCCCCCAAACACATACTGGATATATCCACGAATTAACTCGTTTATACCCATATAAGTATGTATGTACACTTATATATGCGTATATATGTCGACTGTACACGTATATACTCATGTATGCACGCATATACTCAAGATACAAGTGCAAAACACGCATATGATGTTCGTTTATACGCGTATATACTCGCATATACACGTGACACATATATACTCGTGTAGGTAATCACGTATACATGCTTATATACTCGTGTATACACGTATATACTTGAGTAGGCACGTGCATGCATCTGATGTATACATGTATCTATTCATATATGAACATGTTTTCTCATGTCTACAAGACACGTATAGTATACTCGTGTATACCAATATATACTCGCACATATACTTGTAAATATAAAAACAACCAAAATATACCAAAATTAGGGTTATTTGTAACGGTTTTGCAGTTTTTTTTTAAACTATGACCACTTTACCCCATGCTATGACCACTTTCCCCCATCCCATGGGGTAAAGTGGTCATAAATACAAAGGGAAATGAAAGTGTTGTAAAACTTCTTAAACCAATATTTTTTCCCTGAAATGCAATGTACCGTGTTCTTTAATAATGCAATGTAAAATAACAACAAAAAAAATTGAAGTATTTAGAGAATCAGTTGTATTTATTATCTACCTAAGTTGAAAACCAGCGATTTTATGACCACTTTACCCCACCAGACCCTATTTAATAGATGTTTTGAAGAGCTAATATTGGGCTTATCACTTTGATGTACCACACTAGATGGTACAAGAAAATAGTTTTTGCTTTTGTTATAATGAGGGGAATTTAAGCTTCTCCACACCTCAACACTATGAGAAGAACCAACTTAGGTTCTCAAAGAAGAAAAATAACTTTTTCACATTTAGAGCAATTTGTTAAATGCTTTTAATGATTTGTCTATGTATTTATTAGCACTGTTGTTATTATTATTACTATCAAATTTATTTGGCATTGCATTTAAAAGTCAATGGGCAAAAGCCGATAATATTCTTTCAGTTATAAAAACCATCGAATTAATTCCCCTTCCTCTAGGATTTTTTTTATAAATTTTTCGTCGAATTTATTGATTTCTTGCTGAAAATTTCAAGTCTAGCTGAACTTTGAGCATTGTTTCATTAGAAAAACAACCATGGTGCCCATTCTGGTTCTTTTACAAACTTCAAACAGATTTCATTTTGTGAACCTTTTTATAGACTTTAAAGCAGTGCAAATATCAGAGCAGTAAATATATTCATTTATTTATTACTAGCTGCGTTGCCCGTCTTTGCCCGGTCTACCTAGAAAATAAAAATTGTGTCAAGTGACATATATTCAACAATTAGGTGTAAAAAATAAATTTAAAAAAACCATTATGATTTCCCTTCCAAACAATGACGACAGATATTAAAATACTTTTAAGAAATTAAGTCCAGAAAGATGGATTTAAAATGCGTAACCATGGAAACACAAAATAAAATAAGTTTAAAGAATTAAAATGCAAAAGAAAATGGTTCACAATTTAAATAGAATCAAGATTTCTTAATTTTATTTAAAAAGGCTTGTAACTTTTTCAGTGGCGTAGCTAGACCCGACTTTCGGGGGGGGGGGTTACTTCTTTTTATATATATATATATATATATATATATATATATATATATATATATATATACATATATAATATATATATACATATATAATATATATAAATACATATATATGTATAATCGCTTGGAATTTTTCCCTTATCTTCTTTTTTTTTCTTTCTCTTCTCTCTTCTTTTTCTCTTTTTTTTTGAGACTAACTTTTCGGGGGGTTTTTGTCCCCAAAGCCCCCCCCCCCCTTAGCTACGCCCCTGAACTTTTTTTCCTTTTGAAATAAAAGCCTATTTTTTCGACCATAGGTTGAGTTAGATCTGGAGTAAAAAAGGTCGCTTTTTCCAATGGCGTCAAAAAGAAAGCTGTGGGACAATTCCTTCACTTTTTATTGATTTATTTAATGAAGAAAGTAGTGCCTAAATTTCAGCTAGGCCTAAAAAAATTCGAGCTAAAAACGCAAATAACTCCTGCCATAATAAAGTTAGAGCATTGAAAGAAATTGTGTAGAACGCGGAAAATCCTACCCTTTCTAACGATATGTAATATTAATATGTGCAAGTAATTTTTCACCCCCATATTTGAGAATTTATGTGAAAATTGGACGTAAATTGGAATAAAAAAAGAACTATTCATCGAATTTTATTCGAACTGGTCTGCAAACCTTTTCAGGACTTAAAGGAACAATTTGTGAAAATTTCAGCACAATTGGCCGGATAGTTTCTTGAATTTTGCGAGTTCAAACACACAGACGCTTTTTGGGGACTTCATTTTATACTATGTAGAGATGAGCTTAAAATTAAAATTCAAACAGTTTGAAACTGTCCTAAAAGTTTTGAAGTTTTGAAAGTAACCTTTGTGACAATCTCCATTCAAAGCACCTTTAACATTAATTTAATGAAGATCTCTAATAAATGTAGATGTGTGATGTCTACACATTTATTTATGTAGATGATAGAAATGAGAATACCGCAACAAGAGTTAGTTCATCAAAGCTATTTTTTAGCAGTCGGCTCTTTGACTGTCGTTAATTTTACATTTTATTCAAACAGGTTCCAAATACTTTCTCTGTCGTGACCAAACATAGGGGTTTCCTTCTGCAGACTTTAGGTGATAAAGAAGTTTATGAATGGCTCTATGCTATAAATCCTCTTCTTGCAGGGCAAATAAGGTAAGGTGTAGTTTTGGTCATACAATTGTTCTTCTCTGTTTTTAATTTTTCATTACATTAAGACGAAATAGAGCAAACTTAGTCTAATGTTATTAATTCTACAATTCTAAATTTAGTTGGTTTTTTTGTTATATATCTCGTACTATATTCCTATTTTTAAATTTTGGTTTCAATTTGACCACTTGCTGTGCACTACTTTAGTGGTCAACTTAAACAGGTGGTCAACTTACAAAGATCGATTTATAAGATAAGGGCTAATTCCATGCCTGAAAACAGCGGTCAACTTACAAGGGTGGTCAAGTTCACAGGTTTTACTGTAACTTTCTTGTGCGAAGCTTTCTCAGTTGGCAACCAGGAATTCGTAAATGCAATTTTTTTTTAAGTGTAATTTTTCCAAAAGCAACCAAAATGTGAATAAAGCAGTGAAAAGCAATGGATGTATGTAAACTTTTTAAAGTTGCGACTAAGTGCATATAAAGATCAGATCCTAGGTAGCTTTTCATTGTGTTTCTAAATCATGCTGTTCAGCAATACCCACCAGAGCTATTAGTACCATCTCTTGCCCTTAAGAGTAGAGATTTTCCTACCCTTTGTACTGATTATCTCAAAATTTTGAATTTTAGCCTGACATCCTTTTGCTTTTCATTGCTTCAATCTTTTTTTTTTTTTTTTTGTCAATGGCGGTGAGAACAATTTTTAAAGCAATGCCTTACTATTAAGTTTGATGATATATCAAAGAAGTTATGGGCATACTCTTAAAAAACACTATTTAAAAATAATATGTATGATTGAAACTAAATTGTTAATATTTGAAATATCTTATTGATATATATTTTTTTATTGTTATGAATTTTTATTTTTGGTTATTTTTAATTTAATTAATATAATTATTAATTACTGTAAAAAAAGTACTTGAAATCTGAAAAGTTAGGGAACCCGTGGAAATAAAATTCAAATTTCATTTTTTTTTTGCAAAAAAAAAAAAGTAATTTGGAACAATTGGCTGAAATAGTAGTAGTTGAAACTAAAATAATGAAATCAAATAATTTACTAAAAGAATTTTTAATTCATTACAATGTTTTCTTCCACAGTAACCTTCAGACAAACAACTTTCTTGACTTACCCCAATTATTTTTATCTTTTGGAGACATTATAGACAGCACCATGATTTAAAAAATAAAAAACTTTCTTTTACTAAAATGTGCATGTTTTTATTTATTAACATTACTGAAAAACTGAGGATCACCTCTGTGTTCATTTCATTAAAAAATATAAAAAAAGTAGATAAAAAGAAAAAAAGGACAAAAATCCCTGAGGGGCTGACATTGCATCAAGAGGAAATGTGTTATTGCAAAAAAAAAAAAAAAAAAAAAAAGTGGCTGGAAAACTTGACATGATCGAAAAAGAATAAATACTCATTATCTAAATATTGCATATGTTGTATAGGTAGAACAGTAAAGTAGACCTCAGGATAGTTCCAGGAGCCGTTGCAATAAGATTGAATATAGAAAGGTTGGCAAAAAAAGCCAGCAACAGGCATGCTGATATTGCATTGAAAAAGATTGCTTGGCATTGTAGCTATCGAGGTGAAGAAATAGCATTACCTAAGTTGGGAAGAATATTGTCTAAAACTGGAGGATGGTAAGACATTAAAAAAAAAGAAAACATGATTATATGAGAGCAGTTCAAAAAGCCAGTGGAGTAACTAATAGGTTCGTTGATTTTCAAAAATAAGAGTTGCTAAGTGTACATAGTTTTTGAAATCTCTTAAACCTTTTTAAAAAAAGTTTTATAAAATGTTATGTATCTCATGGATAAAACATAATGAAATTTTATTTGCTGTTACAGGTCAAAATTATCCAGGAAGCGGCCTATTCCCCCCAGCGTCATAAATTGAATTTCTTTCAAAGCATAATGGTTGAGAAGCTTTAGATTGTATTCCTGCATATGTTCAAAGCATTAGCTAATTCTCATACGGTGCTTTATGTGTAGTGTATAGCTAATCAGAACTATTATGCAACCATTTCTATATTTATTGTGACCAAAAAAGAAAAATATTGGTTCCTTGACCTTATCCTTTAAAATTGTATACTAGTTTTTAAAGAAAAACTGGCATAAGGTATTGTATGAGCTATTTGTTTCACATGGTATCGTAGTTGCCAACTAATAAATATTTAACCTTTTACTGAATGTACCAAGTCTAAGTTTTTAGATTATGCCTGTTAAAAAAGAAATATATTTTGCAATTTTTAATGATTCTATTTTTGTTTATAAGGTGATCATGTGGCTTCCATTTTGAATAATTTATCATTTACATGAAGAGAGGAATAAAAATAATAAATTTTTAAACTTGATTTATTGGCAACATTCTGGTGGCTTGTTGCATGAAATTAAGTTTTGTACTAGCAAAAACCCGCCACATATGTGTAAATGCATCGTATTTATCATTTGACAACTACTCTTGTAGCAAATGTAAATCTCCTTCAGAAATATTTTGACATTGGACAATGTTTGTCTGTGAGTATGTTTTTAATAAGAAAAATCATATAAAATTTATTGCTGTTATTTTGTGCGCGAATAAAATTTTTAAGCTTTAGAGTCCTCACCCTCTGTAACAAATAAAAAAGAAAATGTTCTTCAGCTGCTAAACTTGCTCCGCTTTCGACCAATATGTTTTGGACATTCAACCAATATGTTTGAACGTTTACCGATTGAATTGAGGTAGCTGCGGAAATGGATGCTGAGAATTTCTTTGACTGTGTAATAAGCATTGTTTTCCCCACATTAATATGTTTTGTGAATTTAAATATGTTGTACCTATTAAAATATATTTATATGATGTTTATATCTGAATATATATACATACATGTGATATATGTATATATTGTTTTGTTTTGGTCAACTGTTACTTGTTTCATGTATATTTCGTGCTCTGCTGTCAGGCATACGTGCCTGAGTATGTGTATAGGAGCAATAGTCTTTTGAGATAATTTATTGTTTTTGTGTTGTTCAAATGTTATTTATTATGTATATAATATAACTTAACTTATTTATAAATTTTAATTCAATTTTTATCAGCATTGCAATTTGTAATATTTTAATCAGGTTTTGTCTAAGCGCAAGTTTTATGCTCGCATAATTCTTGACATTCCTACAATGAACAGGGTACTTGTCACAGGTGAGCGCGACTCATCTCTCTTAGTGACACAGCAATCCCATGTGGTACACTTAATTTTGCTGAATCTCCTGATTGTGTTAAATTTGATTTGGATTGTCGATAAATATTTTCGAAAGTTTACTTTCCTTTTTTTTAAATTTTAAATTGTTTCATGTGGTGAAATAAATTATTTTAGCACTTTGCCATAACAATTGTATTTAAAAATGAAATGTCTAACTGAACTGAAAGGGTAAATAACCAGTACTTTGTATTTTAACTATGTTAAGTACATTGTTTTACTTATTACAGTTATTATTTAATTTAGTTTTAAAAAAATTAATTTGAGAAACAAAACATTACACTTTCTAACAATAATACTGATCAAAAATGCTAAAATGTTCAAAAAATTTATTGAATAATGTTATCAGTTACATCATATATATTGCTTTGAATACAACCACAGTATTAATTCTCAGTATCTTATTATCTGTTGATTGAAGAACCTCTCACTCTCTTTCAAAGCAAAATCTATAATGTAAGTTTTTGTATAACATAATTTGATTATGCGTAAAAATCTATCAAAAAATAATAGTTCTATCTTCAACCCTAATGATTAGTGTTAGATTTGATTAAAATAATACTGATTTTGGTGTTATATTTTTCCTCAATACTGCGGCTATTAGGCATCATGTGATTAAGGAGTTTAGTTAGACATTTCAAAATAATCATGTAAAAGAATTATATATTTATCAAGATACAATATGTTCTTTCAAGTGTCAATGACAAGTGCAATATATTAAAGATTCTATGAATTAAAAATGAGCACTTGAAAGAATTCTTCATTTACTACTGGAATTTCGATGAGAAAATGGTTACATCAATCAAAAGAATATTTCATCGGAAATCGCAAGCACATTGCTTTGTTTGCAGTATTTGTACATATACTTCAAATTGAATGCTTAATTATAGCATGTTTATAAGCTGAAGAAATCCATCACTTAAGTGTATGAGTGTAACTTTCTACATGTAAAAAGTTAACTTGGAAGACTTGTGATAAACACAGTGAATGTGAAAGCAATCTTCCTAAATTTGCATCATAGTAAAAAAAAAAGAAAGCTGAAGATATTATGTATAACAATAGGTACAATTTACTTTCAAATGCACAATGTTTGGCTAATGACAAAGATGCTTTTATTTTGTGTAAGTTTACTTTGTATTGCATTGTTCTAGTCATTCTGCAACAAAGAAGTAATGTGCAATTCAAAAGAACATTCAAGTATCATATGAATGATGGCATGTTGCTTCACTGCTAGCAGGAAACCCTCATGTTGAATCAAGATGGTTATTAAATTATTAAAAGCATAAATCAAATTATGGAGCGTTTTTCTTTTCCTTGTATTTTACTCAGTAAGTGATTTATTTCAACTTGCGGTTAAATAATTTCACTGTGGTCTTTAAACAATTTAAAAAAACTTAACATTTGCACCTACAGGGAAATTTAAGGCAAATATAAATCCTGAATTTAAAGGCGACTTTGTTGAAAAAAGCTCTTGATAAAGAACATGTATAGAAAACATCTTTTTGATTTGAACCATTTTTCGTTCAGTTAAAAAACCTTGCTGAAAATTTTTTAGTAAGTGCTGTACTTGCTGGTCCCATCCTGAAAATCTTAAGGATATATTTATTGAAATACATTAGAAATCATACTTCTTTTAAAAGACATTTATACAACTCGGAAATTCTTGTACAAATTGAATTATTAGATTTTAAAGCAAAAATTTACCCCACTATTTGTGTAATTGTTTATCAATTCATTGTCGCACTCTGAAAGTTTTTGGATCTCTTCATCAAATATTATTTTTTAAAAAATGAAAAAAAAAAGGAAAAATTATTTAAGTAACATATTAAAGTGCATGTGATTGTCTTTAAAATGAGCCGTTACATAACACTGTAGCTCCCATAGAACTTCAGGTATAACATTTTAAAGCACTGATTGCAAAGTGCTTTTAAACGAATATCATAACTTATGAATAATAGATTTTTAAAAAAATATCGGTAATTTTAAGATGAAAGAGTAAGATTTCTGAAAATTTTGGGATGGTCCGGTTGAGATTTTTTTTTTTTGGGGGGGGGGGGGGGAGGGGTTGAAAAAAGACATGGAATGGCCCTTTAGTGGACCATATTCCAAAGATACATTTTTGTTAAAAAAATGTCATAAAACACTGAAAATGCAATGTATTTAAAAATTATTACAACTATAATTCAACATCTCATGAAAATAATTAAAACTTTTTTATTTTTATTGGATTTCAAATATACAACAAGGTACAGGGTGTATAGAAATACCACATAAAACCAAAAATTCACTACATGAAATATATCTCGATGAAGAACTTGATTGTATGGAAATCTTAAATGAGAAAGATACATTCTACTTTCTAAAACAATTAACATAAAACCTGATGTTTGATGAAACTAATATTGAAATGATTTGATTTTTAAAATACTTAACAATATGTAAGCAAATACAAGTGCAAAATAATGAAATAAAAAAGTGATTTCTAATAAAGGACACAAAATATTTCAACATAACCGTAATATACCACCTTGCTAACGCAAAGCTGTCTTTTAGAGGTAAAATAAAAAAAATGTTCTTTTAAATAAACAACTATTACTAACAATATACTGTGCAAACAAAAATTGGGTAACTTCTTATAATTCAACTAAGCTCTTATTAAATATAAAAAGAATTATTAACATATGCTTGAAAAATACAAAATAGGTTTTTTTAGTTTGTACTAACAGTTAAAATAATTATATAACAATCTTATTAAATATAAAAGAATTATTAACATATGCTTGAAAAATACAAAATAGGTTTTTTTAGTTTGTACTAACAGATAAAATAATTATATAACAATAAACATAACTTTTTATTCGGGAAAAATGTTCAAAGAAAAACCATAACAGTCAAGAATATCAACGCAGTTTAACCCAGTTTGAGCAAACATTCCAAGTAATTAAACAGATAAAAATTCAGAGCTTAGGCATGGCCTCACTCAATATGTAACTGGACTTAAACCAATTTTCTGCAAAACTAATTTCTCAAAACTGATCTAAATTTTTCAAATTTAATAAAAACTCTCAAGTGTGCCTAAGATACATTAATGGGTTGATGATTTACAATTTGACACACACCAACACACAAAATGAATAATGAATGAAAATATAAAATTGAAAATAAAAAGCCACACACACAATAATCCACATTTTAAATTTTCTTCACACATTAATAGAAGATATTAAATAAAATTAAAAGTTGAATTATTTCATTGGGTTTAAAATATTCAGTTTGCAACATTTAAAAGAAAATTATAGATATCCAAGCATTCTTGGTGGTGCAAATGAAAATAATATTTGGAATGCTATTTTTAACAACAATGTAAAAAATAGTGATTGAGCATCCAGTAGAACCGTGCAGGGTTTTATATCCATTTATTTTCAACTCTAAAAAAACATATTCCTACTTTTTTTTTTTTAAATTCACATCAAAATACTATTAAGTTCAAAGGTAATTTCTTAATAGAGAGGAATAAATCATCCGATTACAGTTGCCAAAATAACTCTTCTAGATTGGAACATTTACTCCTGTCTAGAAATTCTCAAAAAACATTAAGTATTTGTTGCAAATAAAAGGTAATAAAGGTTTTAAAAGAGACAGGGAATATATGTTCTCAATCCACATATCTCCTACGCATAAATTATTTGAACAAAAATGAAAAGATTATGCAAATAGTGCAGTGCTAAATTTCCTCTTCCAGGTAAAACTTTACTCATCAAATCCCATTAAAAATATCATTTTAGCGAACAATAGCTGCTCCATTTTTTGCACAGTTGAAAAGCTAATTATGAGTGAGACCAGCTCTAAGACAAGCACATACACATATAACAGCATTTACAGTTTCATTGAATAATACAGGCTGTAGAGAAAATAAACCGACTAA
This sequence comes from Uloborus diversus, assembly GCF_026930045.1. Classification (NCBI taxonomy): domain Eukaryota; kingdom Metazoa; phylum Arthropoda; class Arachnida; order Araneae; family Uloboridae; genus Uloborus; species Uloborus diversus. The sequence goes on along the minus strand of NC_072732.1, from coordinate 202,009,375 downwards.
AGGCAAAAAAAACTAATTACAAATATAAAATGTCAGTTTTTTTATATAAAAATATCATGGTTTTTGTCTGAAGGGGACAAAGTTATGACAAATCACCCTTGGATGATTGAACAGTTTAGAGGATGAATAGACTAAATAACATTTTTGAAGAAACTTTTCTAACTAAGTAAATAACACATTTCACAGTCATACATGTTTTTATTTTATATTTAGAACCAACCACTGACATCAGAACAAAATTAACAAAGAGAAAAATTTAAATTAATAATACCAATTTACAGATGTGAGTTCTCGACTATTGCACAAGTTCTGAAAATATCCACTCAGCACATGGCAAGCACACACACACACACACAGAAAAAAAAAAAAAAAAAGAGAGAGAGAGAGAGAAAGAAAGGAAAAAAAAGTGATTGGAAAAAAAAAATTTTCTCCTAAAACACTTTTTTTTTTTTTTTTTTTTTAGCTACAACTTAAATTTTCTACTCTTACTTCTTTGTCTATAGTCCATATTGAGGTTAATTGCTCCAAAAAATAATTTTGAGCACATATTTTGTAGGTAATTCATTTTGACAAGTACATATATCAGAGGACATGCTTATTGATACAATCAAAAAATATAGATGTATTGTAAAAAAAAAAAAAATATGTTGGCTCAATATGCTTCATATTGGGTAATGTTGAGATAAAGGGTAGTAAATTTTTTAAGTTGAAAGCAGGTGCTAAAAGATTTCTGCACTATTACAGCAAAATATGTATGACACCTGGTATCACAAAGGTCAAAAATACTAAGAAGTCAAATGCTTATGATTTTGGACATTTAAATGGCAAACAAATTCCTTAAATGTTGAAAATAAAAGAAATACCAAATTTTGCTAGAAAGCTAAAAGGACCTACTGGCCTTTGACTACTAGATAAAAATGAGAATTGGCCTTATACTCAAGAACTGATTACAGAAAGTAAACAAATAGTGCTAGCATGCCAAATTTTCAATTTGCGTGTCACGCAACATGTTTGTCCACGGAACTCTTTTCTTGCTGCAATAACCTTGCAGGTCATTTTTTTTCAAGGATGAGGGGGGGGGGGGGGGAAATGTTCCTGCTCTTTTTCGGATTTCTTTTAAAATGATGTATCTAAATACAACTGTGTCTATTTTAGCTACATCTTATACATCCACTTGTCTTTAAGTTGTTTAATGATTGTAATTGAATAAAGAAATATTCTTCCCATTTCACTTTATCTAAATTCCCACTCTGAAAGAACCTAGTTTAATATGGAAGACAAAATGTTCAATTGAATAATGTTATAAAACAACATACATTTAAACAAATGTAATCATTTATACACAGTGATGTTCCCATCTATTTTTCTGAGGGTATGCTCCTAGTAATCCATTATGCACAATATGTGTATGCAATCACATACGTAATATGTCAGCATATGAAATTTTTTGAAGCTTGAGGGTATACGCTATATGTTTAAAAAATGTTTGAGAGTATACGACGTATATGGAGTATACCCTATGGGAACACCACTGTTTATACAGTAATTTCAGCAATTTAACCTTGTCCCTTCAAAACAAAATTAAGCGTAAGGTGTTCTTTCAAACCAATACGGTTGAATGACTAGCTTTTGTACCATGAAAATGTTAGATATAGAAAAGCAAAACAATGCCTGTAGTTAATACATGTCAAATGACACAAACAGAAAAATGCAGTTCAAAAAATCAATTGAGAGTCTGACTCAAGTTTCAGTTCAAAAAATATAAACTCATTTTTAAAATATAAGCATATGAGTACTTTAAATTATTTATTACTCACATATGACAGTCATTTAAATGGAATATATTTTTTATTATCTTACATTTGGCATTGAAAACAGTTCATTAGACAAGTATTAACAGAAAAGAAATAAAGCTATTATCATTGAATTTACCAAACAAGTGCAACAAATCGTTTCACTAGCCATTCTTTGAATGTAAATAGAATTAAACTAAATGATTTTTAAAAACTGTTAACTTTTAAACATTGCACAAAGTTAATTCATTAATTTCACAACCTAAAAGTTTTATCTGTTTCATAGTTTTGATTTCACATTGTTACCCACTCATTTGTTTTTGTGATTTCTACTTAATAGTTTTTTTCATGCAAAAATCTATTCCTGCACCCTTGCCAAAAGCACATTTTACTACTAAATAGAATGGTACTTAAATAGTGTTCAATTTTGTTGACATACAAAAACAAAGTTTCTTATCAAACAAAATTGTAATTTTTTGAACGATCATAACTCATGCAGAGTTATGAATTCCTTTGTTTTTGTAACAATGATTTGAATTAACTATGAGAATTGATAAAAAGTTTATTATTGAGAATAATGAATAAATTTCTGAACTAAAAAATCCTTTATGAGCCTTTTTTTCTCTCCATCCTTTCTTTCTTGTAAAGGAGACATTAAATCCAAAACAAACGTATCTGATCTGGGGATGGTCTGATTCGACTTAAAATTCAAGAGCCTCTAAGATATTAAATTCCAAGCTTGCAAAATATGAAGTTTTCAATTTATTTGTGCATCCACATTCCTAAATTGATGCTTTTTATTAAAAATATTTTTTTAAATAAAATTCAACAAGTTCTACAAATGATAAGGTGTGAAACATTTTCATTGTAGGTTTCACTTTGTAGTACTACTGAATATCACTTTTCAAAACTTTTATATACCGGTATGTTTGCAGAGTATAAATCAAAAATTTAAATCACAAACAATATCTAAAACTATTTTTTGACAATTGAGCTTACTGTTCATAAAATTGCACTCAACAATACTGAAATTTAGATTCTCTTGTTATTGAAACATAATATGGTTTAGTGCACAGTTTGTTTTAATTTGAATCATGCTTCTAAATGTTTGAATTACAGAGAATTAAAAAAGTATTTTGCTACCTAAGTAAATATTGTTATACAATTTTTAAAAAACATCACATACAGCAAAAGGAAACTGAATTTTGCAAAGTTTTATGAATGCAAACATTTAATAAGACTGTAATCATAAACATTTCACAAAGGTGTGGAGTATAACGAAGGAAATTGAACAATGGCATAATAAGTATTACTTGCAAATAATAATTTGAAAATTTTGCTCCTCTTTGAATTTTAAATTCAGAGAAAAGAAGAAGTAAATTGCATCTCAACAGTATAGAGTTAAATGCACAGAAAAATTTCTTTAAACATACAACAAATTTCAACCTGTCCCCTTCATTATGGCTCATATCTTTATAGCAAACTTTCTTTTGAAAAGTAAAAGACATGGATTTAAAAAAAAAGTCTATATATTTCGAAATATTATGCAATTATCTGAAGTCAATTTTAAACACAAAAAATAATGTAATACTCCTTAGTATATGTGTACTTTTCATTTATTGATACCACCATACATTGTTCCTCTTCCTTTAAAAAGCACTACTTTTATCTATAGAAAGTACTGCTCCATAAAAATAAAAGAATTATGAAATAGAATAATTTGTCGAAAATTCTATTTTGACAAACACTTATTTACATTCTCAAAGGAAAATTTTCAATGTTGTACTAGGAAAATCTAATTGTATGGCTATTGGGAAAGTCTTTAACATTAAAAAAAAAAATAATAATAATAATTAAAAAAAAGCACATAAAATTGAAAAGAAAGAAAAGAAAAAAAGTGTGACATGAGAACTTTAAAACGTCCAAATGAATATTACATTAAAATCTAAAACTCTTTCTAAAATAGAAAGAAAAAAAATCTTTTAAAACAATTTCCAATATTAAAAGCTTTAGCTATTTGTTTTGCAACACTATTTTCTTGCAGCATTATAGATTTGTACTGTACTCTTAAAATTCATTTTTAAATGCTATAATCTTGCAAGTACAAGAAATAATTTTCTCCTTGAGTGAAAAATGATAATGCGATTAAAACAACCCTGACGAAAAAATAACCATTTAAAATCGATGAATATGTAAGCTTTTCAGTGTTAGCTCTACCATGACATCATGGGTTAAAAAAATTCTAAAGGAATAAAACAGCAAAATAGATTTCACATTACATTGCACCATGATGTTTTGCTAGCTGGAATTTCACCGACAGTGGTACTTTTTGAAGGTGAAGCTAATTTATCCATACTTGATGGCTTCTCATTGATTTCAGAGCCAATCTTTTCAATCTCACAAACATAGAATCCTTCCTCTTTCGCACTGTAAATAAAACTTTGTTAGTAACACTTTGAGAAACAGGTCATTTGTTTGAGTTAAGTGTAAGGTTAAAAAAAAAAAAAAAAAAAATCATTGGTTTTCAACAAAATTCCCAAAATTTTCCAGGTTGTTCAATCACTTTCCCCAAATTTTTGTACTCATTAATTTTAACATTTTTTAATGGTAATAAACTTGGCAAAAATTCTTAACTTTTTAAATCTTTCAGTTTTATTAGAACTTAAACAAGTTTTAATTAATTAAAAAAAATCATTTCGAAGGAAAGTCATTCATGTACAGTTTTTCAAGTTTCACATTTTGCTACATACACAAAACTTACAAAGAACAAGTCTCAAAATTTTACAATTTTAATAATGTTCAATTTCATTCAAAGAAATATTACAAATGTGATGTCTCCAGCCGTACTCTAAACACTTTCACAATTTAAAGAAAAGAAAAATGTTTTCATAATTAATAATGTTTTTTTTAACTATTGTTAACAATGTCCCACAACGTAACATCTAGTAAGAGTTCCTATTTAACTTAGTTTTTATTTAATGTTGTAATTCATTGTAAGTTAGAAACGTGTCAATGACAATGCTTAATCATATTTTCTAAGAATAGATCAATAACCGGAGTTCAACACTTTATTTTTTTTCTGCGTAAAAATTCCCAAAATTTCTCTTTATTCCTGGGCTATTCTGCAATATTCCCGACCTTCAAAATCTGAGGTTTTGCAACGCGAGTTGCTGCTCTTTCTACCATAGTGGCAGTCTGGAAGTGGGAGATCACCAATCGTTCCTGCAAAGCTCCATCACACAATCAAGTGTCTTGTAGGACAGGAGATGGATGACTTTTCCCCTGGGTTATCACAAATTGTAATGAATCATTTCAAATAATGTTTTCCTAAAACTATCAGCATATTTTACCCGACATTTTAAGAATGCCATTACGAGGTTCTAATTTTTTAGTTGCTAAAGCCTACAGCTCTATACATTCAGGCGTTAATTTTAAAACAAATTGGTGGTGGAAGTTCTTTTTTCAGAGAAACATGCAATAATAAGAGCTGAAGCAATTAAGAAACCAAAGTAAATCAATTACAACTGCAGAAGATTTAAAAAATATATATATATAAAAAAGCTTTTAGACATAAACCCTAGTCATTCTCCTCCCTCCCCCCCCCCACACACACAGAAGTGAACAATATTACATACTTTTTCTTTGGGGGCCTTGAAAAATCAAAATCCCACACAAGTAGTTGATGTCCTCCACTAACAATGCGAAGAGATTTTTCAGTAGCAGTGAGAGCTAAACTGCATATTTCTTGAACATTTCCAGTTAATGTGCACACATAACTTAGTTCTGGTATACGCCAAACTGAAACAGAGGAAATTTAATTCAATTGAAAGCAAGTAATTTATCTGAAATTAAGTTTGATGTTTATTTCAAGAGCCTAAAAATGTTGTGATTTACAGTTAAAACTTTTTTTTGTTTCGTAGGAAATGAAGAAAATAAAAGAATATAAAAAAGTGTAAAATAAACAAAATAAGTATGAGGAAATATCATAACATGCTGGAATAAGTGATTTTTTATTATTTTTTATAAAGAATACATTGGTTTTCGAGAGCCTTCATTTTGATTGACAAAACAAACACATCAGTGTTGAAACTCTTTTTTTTTTCCCATCTAGGAAAAAATTAAATGAAAATAAATAAACATTTAAGTGTGAGAATTTTGAATCAAATTTTGTCTGTTGCTTTAGTACTGACTGTTAGTTAAAAGAGTAGCAATATTTTTCAAAATTGAGTAATAAACTATGAAATAACTACCAGCATTCAATAAGTTACTTTTAATGTAAGAAAAATCATATTTTATAAAAACATAAATCACCAGAAATGTCCGTTATAAAATTAATCACATAATAAAAGATAAAATTAATAAAAGTCATAAAATATTTAATATTAATGTTGCTACAATTAATTAATATTGGTACATTAATATAAGGAAAGTAAGCTTGTTCAATTCTAGAAGATTTGCTAGTCATTTTTTGTATTCATAAATTAAGAATCAAAAGAGAAAAAAAGGAAAGAAATAGAAGTTTCGAACAACAATTTGATTGCATACAAAACTTGGAGGAGGCTAACGTAATTAGAAAATACAAGTAAACAAATAATTTATACCATTTATTCCTCCTATGTCTGAAGTTGAATCATAGAATGAGCTTAATAAAATGTTGTTTTTAGCTAATACACTTTCGCAAAGTCCACTACCATCTATTAAATTCTTGTATGTTCTAAGATGCCCTAAAAATAGAACAAAATAAAAGTTTAGAAAATATTGTATTACGATATTTGCCCCAGCATTTGCATAATGCTGGTTTCTAAAATCAATACCAAAAATTCAAAGTAAAATAATGTTTTTAAAATTCATAGCATTCAACAGCATAAAAGTAGTTTTGCTGTGAAAAATATGGTGAATGTCATGTTCAGATGGGAAGGGGGGGAATCAAGTTTTTCCAAGGTGGTTTTTTTTTTCAACCGGATATCTTGAAGAGGATTCAAAGCATCTTTAAAAATCATTTAATTCATAATTTATAAGAAAAATACTGATATAATTTCTTAAGAAAAACAGTTATACACAATAAGTGAGCATTAATTGACATGAAATGCAAAGAACTTGGTAGAAATTCATCAGATAAAATTTTAAAACACTTTATTTACTTGTAGAAAATATTGCATGTGATGCATACTGAATATGCTTATTTTAGTTTGGGGGGAGGTGCCAGTAAGCTTTTTCAAAATAAGTTTCTCAACTCCTGACAACTTTTAGAGATTAAAAAAGGAAGAAAGATGATTAAAAATATCTGTTTCACTAAAATTTCACTTTAGGTATTAATATTGACAAAATGCTAGAATCACCCATTCAAAATGAAAGCAGTATGTTATTTAATATTATGATAAGCTTCAAAGCAAATGCAGAGTATTTGTTACCCATGGGTTTTAGTTAGTCAGAAAGAAGCAACATGACACAAAAAAAAAAAAAAAAAAAGTTGATAAAAATGATAACAATCAGGCTTAAAATTCTTAAACAGTCATTTAAGGCTAATAAACGAGTCTTTTTAAAAGAAAGAGCATACGAGCAGATTTTGGATATTCAATATTTTTCAAAACAAGTTTCTTTAAATGTCTCCTATTCAAAATATCAAAATATTGCATCAAAAACACTAACCTATACTCCAGTCCAACACTTTCAAATTATTAGAATTATCTCCCAAGTATAAAATATTGTTAAAAGCAGTCACAGCTTTCCACTGCGTCGGTGCAAAATCTATTTTATTTGAACACAATTCCTTTCGCCTTCTGGTATACAGAGGCTGCAAATCGTCTTCTTCAAACAGCCAAACTTTAACTGTGCCATCAACTGATGCAGAATACACATAATTTTCTTCTACCTGCAAAACATTTCAATTTAACACAAAATTAATTCCACAGTGAAAAAAAAAAAAAATACTGAGAAACTTTTTTAAAATTCTGATATAATAATAAACTTTACTTAAAATAGTTGTTTTAAAGACGAGGAAAGTTATTACTCCAATTCTTAAGGAGTAAAAATTAATAGCAAAACCAAAGAACTATTTTTACAATTTTTTGTTCCAACATCCTTCATGTGATTTTAAAATGCTTTCATTACTAATCTACACATTTCAAATCTGTCTCTTGTATATCAATATGGGAGGGTGGGGCTTTCAAATTGAATTTTTAAAAATGAATTTTATGCTTTAACAAATTCAAAACTTGGGAATCATTGTGGATTAGTTTATCCTCATTATAAGAGAAAATTCAATGTCATAAAACATTTTCTATCATTAAGTAGAAAAGTTAGTATTATATATTCATTCTTTAAGTCAAAAATTTTTTTAAATGTAAAACAAATTGGTCCAGAGCAGGAGTTCCCAAACTTTTTGAGATTCATACTCAATTTTAAAAATGAGGTAGTGAGAAGCAAAGGGATGAAATTGGCAAAATTAAAAATTTGGAGCAAATAGTAGAGAAACCTCTCTTCTGGCTTGGGGCAAGAGAAAGTACTAGTAGCCCTGGTAGGTACTGCTGTACAGCATGACTTAGAAAAAAAAAATCAATGAACGCCTACTTAGTGTGTTACAATTAAACACATTTTACTCAAAAATTGAAAATGTCTACTTACATCCCTTTGCATCTCACTGCCTCAAATCAAATTTATAACTTCCCACCTTTTAGAAATGTCAGCCAATAGTGACCCACTTCATCCCCACTGCATTTTTTTTTATTTATTTATTCATTTATTCAAAAATTGCCATGAGGCTCACCAGCATGTCTTAACTCACAGTTTGGGAAACACTGGTCTAGAAAACATTAGCAAAAAGCAGATAAATTTATTAAAAATTACTTTCAGATCTGAAATAGAATCTTCATGGGCACGAACAGAATGAATAGCTTTAGATGATTCTAAATTCCAAACCTCCAGCTTACCGCCTTCTAAACAAAAATAAATGCTGCTTAAAATCAATACTAGCTGACACATTAATTATAATTAGCATGAGACATTCAATTAATTGAATTAAACTTAAGACAAATTTATAGAACCAAACTTATTTGAGGTCATTACCAGCTTATATGCATAATCTCATTTTCACATTTAATGTTATTAAATAAACATTCAACTAACACTGAGCTTAACAAAATCTCACTTATGATTTCAAAAAAAGGCCCCATAATGAGACATAACAAATTTGAAAACTGTATGATGTACAGTACGATTAATTACATGCTCTGCTTACAAGAGTCAACTACACTAAATAAAGATCATGATCACATAAATAGAATGATCTTGAATAAAATAGTAAAGACTAAACTTAAACATCAAAATAAAATAATTCACAGGGTGTTTGAAGTCTTTTGAGACATTTTGAAAATTTATCGAAAAGCAACTAATTGTTGTATCAATATGCAGTTCAAAAATTTTTTACAACTTCAAAAAAAAAAAAAAAAAAGGGAGGTGGTGTGGGGGGAGGAAGAAATAGAGAAAAGTGTACATAGAAGTAACTTACATTGCAGCTGCTACCTCACAGTTCGGACAGAAAAAAAATCTTACTGTGATGATACAGCAATTACTTACAGCTATGGTTTTCTCACTTTTTTACGATGTCATAAAAAATAGATACTTGTGCACGTACGCACATTTTCAGTTATTCCTTTTCGAAATATCATATCAAAAATATCAAAAAAATTAAGGTAGTTTTTTTAACACTTTCTCTAAAAACAAAACATCCATACCTGTACCAACTACAACACAATGTTCGGATTCTAAATAACCAATTGAAGTAATACCATTAAAAGTATATAAAGATAGCACTTCTTGACCTAAAATGAAATCAAAACATTAAAATCACGGGATGTGCATAGAGATAATACATATGAAAAATGAGTCATTTAATGCAATGTACAACTTAAAATATAACATCATGTTATGCCCTACCTAAATCTACAGACCATAATTTTACATGACAATCCAAGGATGCACTCACTGCAATCCTAGAATTTGGTAAATTTAACTTGGAACATAGATTTTCTGACTGCTTCTTAGTAAGTAGAATAATTGACGTAACTGCATTCGTATGTCCGGCAAAACTACATATTTCCTTTTTCTCCTCAACACTCCAAACTTTTACAGTAGTATCACCACTGAAATAATAAAAAAATTATTTAGTTAACCCCTTTTTTTTCTACCTGCATTAATAAATAAAAGTACAGCAGAGTCCCAAAAATCTGCGGTAGTTGGTGCTAAAGCCACCTCGGATTTATGATAACTCTGATTATTTGGAAAGTTCTTAGCAACTAAATTTTATGCTTCTCGGATGACATAAGAATGCGTACTTCTTACTTCCTTGTACAATAAAAGGAAAAAAATTATTACTTCTTTTATATTGCTGTTTTTCTTCTTTTACCTCATTTCTGAACATATTTATATGTGTTAAGTTACTGGCAACTACAAAATACCATTGGACTGACGGAATCCATTTGAACCTATGTTATAACGTACATACACGTATGTACCAAAAACTGTCACAGAAGGAAAACATGTTGTGAATAGGACTCCAGTTGTACACTTCCTTTTTTGATGTGACATACTAAAATTCCTTCTTTGTAGCAAAACTGTTAATTTTACTTCATTTTGCGCATCAAATCATTATCCCTAAGATATATCCTGTAATCAACCTCAAGTATTTTGTGCCACTGGACAAGTGTTGTTCACAAAGACCTTTTGATATTTTACTGTATGCAATTAAGGAAGTTTTACGATCACAAATGAATTCAATTTTTAGATTTTAATTAAAATTCAGATTGGATCATTTTTAGCTACTAAAATAAATTTAAATATAAATCAAGCACCTTGATTTAAAGGAACCTCAGACTTTTGAGACTCTACTGTATATTGTTAAGTGAAAAACAACCAAATAAGAGAATACTGCAAAGAAAGTAACAAAAAATACATTATCAAAGCTGCAGTGTAGAATGTTTCTTACTTTTATATGACATATGCATTAGCGTAACTATGGGGTCTAGCACCCCTAGTGACTAAAGAAATTGCACCCCCCTCCCACATGGGAAGTCAATTGTGACCTTCAAAAAAAAAAAAAAAAATTTTTTTAGGAACATTTTGATTAATTGATTCAACAAATAGGAGGCAGCACTGTAATTTTTTTTCTTATTTTCTTTTTAGAATTGTTTTCAATGATGCCCAATGTTCCTTCTCAGTAGATGTTATGCATGTGTTTTCGCCTCCAGCTCATGTGTTTCCTATTCCGGACTGATGAGTGCTAAAAAGCACGAAACTGCAGTCCTCGGATGGAATAACTGAGCTGGCGGTGTATTTTAAGTATCTCTGCCTTAGCCCTGGCTTTAGGGTGGTAACTTACTACAAAATGTGTTTATTTATATATACTCCCTCTAGCTCCTTTTCTTGCACATTTTTTTTTTTTTTTAATTTAAAAAAAAAATTAAAAATTCAATGATTCAAAAAAAAAAAAAAAAAAACCCTTCAAAATATTTTTTTATATCAGTCAAAATGCCACCCTCCTGGCGAGAGCCACTCCCGCCAACCCCTAGTTATGCTACTGCACATATGTACATTCAGATGAAATAAATCCATTATTTAATCAACGTTTTCCAAAATCATTAATTATTTAATTTGAACAACTGTAAAAAACCTATTAAAAAACTGTTTTTTCTCTTTTCAATAATTTTTTAGATTTAAGGACAATTTTAAAGAAAAACATGTATTAGGAGAAAAACTTTTTTGATAGAAACTGCTTACATAAAGATTGAAATTAACACTACAAATGCAGGGCTGCTAATGTGGTTTTGTCTTGTTAATTGCAAAAAATGCAGGACATGTGAAGAAATTAGTCAATATGGACATGATCGGATGAAACGTACAAGCATACCACACTTTTTATATGCCTGATGCATAAAACCATTGCAAAGATGAAAATAAATTATCATATAATTCTATTATAAAAAAATTCCTTTTACATTTTTACTAACAATAAAATCTTTTCAAATAAATCATTTACTTAAAATATATATATATATACAAGATGTTCCGTTTTAACCTGCAAGACCCCTATTTTTGCAAAACTTCCTTATTACGTTACGAAAGTGTTAACAAAACATTACTAGTATATAAAGGGTGTTCCGTTTTAACCTGCAAGACCTCTATTTTCGCCAGCGTTAGTCCTAGATGCATACTTCCAATTGCAAAAATGTTCAAATCAGATGCAGAGTTAAGGTATTGAAAGTTTGAAGTAAAAATAAAAATGAGTCAATAAATACAAAATGTAACTTTTTATATGGCCCCAGGTCCCCTAACTTATATTTAAGAAAATTTTCTCCATCGAAAAATCTTTCCAACAGAAAAAGTTTGACATTAGTATGACAAATATTCACAGAGATATGAAACGCAGTGTTTTGTGACTTGAACCACTTTACACTTGCGGTCAATAACAACTTTTAGAAGAAAATATAGTGGTTAACAAGTGTTTAAAATTATATGTGTGTATAAAGTGTAGTTTTTCAAATTATTCAAGGTTCTGAGGGTGTTTTTGCCTATCACGGCATAACATTTGCATTTATTTTTGAATAGCAATAAAAAATATAAATATTTCGTTTTTTTACTTAGACAACCTGTCATTCTTCTGAAAGGGCGATAAGTTTCAATCTCATCGTCTGTATGATCCCTTAAAACTTTAAATTGGAATATTTTCTTGAGTTGTGCTCGCACAAATGTCAAGTTTTTTCTGTCAGTAATAGTTTTCAATGGTTTTTTTTTCTCTAAATATAAGTTAGGGACCTGGAGTTCGTATAACAAGTTAAATTTTGTATTTTTTGACTCCTTTTTATTTTTGCACCAAACTTTCAATATCTTAACTATGCATCGGATTTTGAACATTTTTGAAATTGGAAGTATGCATCTAGGACAAACGGTTGCAAAAATAGAGTTCTTGCAGGTTAAAATGGAACACCCTGTATATATTTTTTTGTACAACTTATTTTAGGAAATATTTAACCGTTAAAGTAATTTAACAAAATAAACAAGATATTGAATATAATAGCATGTTATATTGCATACTAAAAGGAGGGTTTTTTTCTCAAGGAACAATCTTGTAAAAAAAATTGTTTTCTTATTCCATTACAGTAGCTTTTGGAAGAAACGCTGTGGCATTCACGTAAAAGTTAAATTTTCAGAAGTGTGGCTTTTCTGTCGATGCAGGTTTTACACAATAAGACATTTTCTTCCATGGCCTCAATTTTAGCTCAACTCTTTTAGCTAAAGAATAAAGAAATATATCGTGACACATTCTGATACAATTTTTCATCATCTGCCCATTTAACTAAAAGCTTTAATTATAGTAAATGGCCGACTGCTTGAAAAGTGCGGGGAAAAGCACTAGAATTCCTACTTGTAAATTTTTCATTTAATTGAATGCAAGTAAATTATAATTCGTTTCTTAAAAAAGAATGAAATTCAAAACTTTAAAAGGAACGTAAGGAAGCAAAAAATGGAATTCCTGAATTTTATTGATGTTACGAAAAAAGCAAAAGATAACAGAAATAGTATTCACAAAAAGAAATCATTTTGAAAAATAGTAGAAAGGAACATTTTTATGCAAAAATTTCATTATTGCTCGATTTCTGGTTTGCAAACATGATCATAAAATTTTATTTTCTTTCTTTGTAAAGAGTTTATTTGTAAACAAATGCAGCTTTAAAAGTTGGGGATAGAGCCAAAAGAGGTAAATTCCATTTATTCTTTCTTTTTAATGGGTATTTGCCACCCTGATATACCATGGTTGATATAATTATTGTTTTAAAGTACAGCGTTTGTGGCGATGTAACATTTCTGAGCATTTAAATTTTTTTGACACTTTTTTTGGGAAGTGGCCATTGCACCAACTCTACAGGCAATTGCTGCAGTTCCCCAAAGCAGAATACTTAACTATGTTCTGCAATGTGACCAAAATTGTTCTGCAATAACTTCAAGCATTATATATACAAGCAACCAACGTGATCTTTCCCGCAAATCGTGAGTCCTAAATCAAAATCATTTCATAAAAGTTTTTTTTTTCTTTTTCAGTCTTTAAAACTTCACTGTTGTTATGCATTTCTGTGGAATCTAAACCAATTGAGACTGTCCAAAAATAATTTACATGCTTTCTAAAATGCATAAAAAGAGCAAAGATACAAAGATTTATATAAATCCGAACCAAGGTGTCAAACCCCGTTAATTTTACATGCCATGAAGAAGGAATTAAAATAATGTTGATAAATAGCGTTCCCGTTATGCGTTTTTCAAAGGGCGCGGCGCCCTGCCCCTTTTTCTTAAAGAGCCGATGCGTCCTGCCCTCTTTAGATCCGAAGAAACGCGCCCTGCCCCTGCAGTAGAATTTTAATCATGTGCCCTGCCCTTTTACTGGTGTACAAACAATTTATATTTACGATATCCGAAGGGGAGAAAGGAGGAAATGATGTCCGAAAGGAAGATTCAAAATCATGACGTCAACGCTTTCACTCCCCATCGAACGTCGATGGAAGGAGGGAGGGGGAGGGGCGGGAACTGACCGACCCAGCACCTCACATCTTGCACCCCTTTTTTTTTTTAATTCCATGCGGTGAACTGGACAAAGCACGTGCGAATTTGCGGTCCGATCTCTGCCTACGTTTTTCTGAGAACGCTATTCCGATTTTTTTTCCGTCATGCCTTCTATGAATCGCAAACGGGAAGATGCAAGAACAAAGGAAGGAGCATTCTGTAAGAAAATAGTAGATATGGTCAAAGTAAGTGCAAGAATTTCATTTTTACATTAATTTTTAATACTATCTTAGGATCGACATCGGTTCAATTAGTGTTGAAAATCGGAGCAGCCACGTGCTGTTATAAAGTAGAAATTGAACATACCTGAAATTATCATTCTACAAAATAAAATAAAGAAAGGGAAAAAAAATGTTTCATAAATGAACTTACGATTTAAAAAGTAAAATAGAAAAAGGAACTAGTTTGCGCAAGAAGTGCGAACCTTGGTGATGCGAAAGTATTTTGTTGCAATTTGTTGTGATCATCATTTTTTTAAATTTTAATTGTGTCCCAAACGAAACAAATATTATGAGTAATTTCTTTCTATTTTTTTTCTTTTCATTATAATCGTGAATGAAAGTTGATTTTTGCTTTCTTTGTTTGTTGAGCACATTTGCTGCAACAATCTTTCAACATCTGCTTTTGGACAATTTTCCATATTCGAAATTAGTGAACAAAATTAAAGGTATTTATCCAGAATTCAGAGTTAAATTTAATTTTTAAAGGATAAGTTCCATTTACAAGATACTTAGTGCGCAGCAATATTTGAACACGTGCTTTTGATTGCATGTGGCAAAAACGCGTGCAGTATTTTAGCACTCTTTATTCAGTTGCTTTTCCTTAGGCATTGACCAATGGTGTAGCCGGGGTTTAATTTAGGAGGAGCTACAAGCGGTTCGCACATCGGGACAACTCAATCTCACTTCTCAAAACTCCTTGCCCCTCCACTTTTTTAATTTCAAAACTACAGATCGATCGAAAAATAATACTGTTGAGGAATTCATATGTTTAACAAAAGTAAAATTGACTTAATAAGTGTGTATTTTATATTTCTCATTAAAAGGGTACATCGTGCGATTTTTTTTAAATTTATTGCTTTATAATATTGCAGTTTCTTTCCCCACATCGTTTTCAGGAAAATATTTATTAAATGAAATATTTGCAACCATTCGCATTTATATCGTAATGTCATTTATGTCGTGAATAAAGGGCGTGAATCAGTGATGGGAGATCGCCAAGATCTAACCAAAAGGTCTTTATTCATCAATTCTAAATCGTAACATTTGATTTTTCTTTTCCTTTTTTGGATGATTTTCTTCTAATTAAGTATAATGTAAGTATGGTATAAGTGCATCATTCAAGAAATTTCATTCGGTTAAATTAGAATCCCCACCCTCTCCTGAAAATGTAAGTTTCAGCCCCCCTTCTATAACCATTTGATTTATTTATTTACGCTGCTTTATTTCACTTTCATTTTTAATTACACATGCATAATTCTAGCACAGCGCTGTAAGCCACGGGGAAGCTCTTTATATTATCGTTATTTTTAAAAATTAGTCTCTTTATGTCTCTATTTGAAAATTTCGTGTATTTTCGATCTTTTCCCTATTTCTTAATCACATGTGACTATCTTTTTTTCTCTCTTTCTCTCCTTTTTATTTTTCTGCAATCTTTACGCGCACGCCGAAGTTCATCGGCAACGGAGTGTACGCATGACGTCATCTTCGTGGAATCTGGTGATGGGGTTTTCCCCTATCCAAGCTGAAGTCCTAATAAAACGCTATTTTTGGGCTACGGAGGCAGTCTCTGAACAATAATCGAAATGCTAATTGCGACGATCTTTGATGAGCGCAGGAGAAGGTGTTAAGTCCAACCGTTCCCGTTTTTTTTTTTTTTTTTTTGAAATTTTTTTTTTTAATAAAGCTGAATACAGCCTTTTTTTTTCTGATACAATTGTGCGAGTTAGTTGTCCTGAAAGGTTATTAGCCCAAAGTGGAAGAATTTGGGGGATTGTTAGTATCGAAAATGGGGCGGGGGGGGGGGGATTTTTGGGATACAAATATGCTGGGAGGAGTGGATGCGATTTTGTGATACAATTATGAGAATTAGTTTTTCTAGATGGTATTGGCCCAAAGAGAAAGAATTCGGAAGTTGCCAGTCTCAAAAGTGATCCAGGGGGGAGTGGGGGAAATTTTTGTAATACAATAATGGGAGAGGGTGGATATTTGTTGTACAATTATGGGAGTTATTTTTTTCTGAAAGATATTGGCCCAAGGAGAAAGAATTTGGATGTTACCAGTCTTAAAAATGGTGCAGGAGGGCATGGGGGGGGGGGGGTTGTGATGCAATTATGCAGGGAGGAGTGGGGGCAATTTTTGTGATGCAATTATGGGAGTTAAGTTTTTCTGAAAGTCATTGGCCCAAAGGGAAAGAATTGGATGTCGCCAGTCTCAAAAATGGTGGTGGGGAAGAGGAGGGGGTTGCGATACAACAATACAGAGGCGGGAGGCAATTTTCGTGATACATTTATGGAAGCTAGTTTTTCTGAAAGGTATTGACCCAAAGAGTTGTTGAACTATGCACGATTTTTGCAGACAGATTATGTAGTTGTCGATGAAAGCTTTTCGCAGACAGCTACAAAACTTTTTGCCACTGGGGCTGTTGGAGATACTCCCAAAATGTTTTTGAAACAGCTGTCTTAAAAAATCTCTTAGCAAAAGCATTCACTGTGAACAAAATTTATATTTCAGTTTGCAATGATATCATGATGTAAACCAAAGCATGGAGACCTCAATTATTTTCATTCATTTGTTCAAAACCGTTAACATTCAGCAGTAACTTTCTGAAAACACGGTAATAGTGCATAATTCCTTAATGCTGCATGTGTCGCATGTCATGCTTAACATTACCATGTTAGTGTAATCGTATAGCCATCTTTTAATCTCCGCTTTGGGTTTACGAACCTTTTGATTTTCGCACTTTAGTGTACAATACTATGCATATTGAACTAAAATACAAAAATATTTTTCGCATATTTATTTTTGTTTCTTTTATTGATTGGCTATTTGTATAAAGCACAGTAATAAAAGGTGAACTTTAGCAGGGTGCCCCCTGGGGGGGGGGGGTTCATAGCGCAGATTGAGCCACGCCATTGAAATTTTTTAAGTAAGGTTGTTTGAGGGTATTTTTCTTTTCTTTTGGGGGGGGGGGGGACTGTTTATTTTGAGTGGAAGGTCTCTGCGATAAATAGGGAGGGGTGAGCCCTTGCTGGGGGGGGGGGACGATTTGGAAAACGGGGGATGTAGTAAGTATCTTGTAAATAAATTTGTTTATTTTGGAACAGTTTATATTTGGTAAATAGAATTAAAACTGAGAAATTTTTTTTCATTTTTTACGTCCGACACCATAGAATTGCCCAGAATGTCCTTTTAAAGAAAATGTAACAATCTCTGCTTACATCTTGAGAGTTACTTAGTGTCATAAAAATGAATTATTTATGGTTGTACCACATCTATAAAACAACTTTCATAAAACTTAAGTGATGTTCCTATTGATATGATGCATAAGGGAATCAGCTATCAATATTTTCCAAGACAATTTGATTAGACCAGATCACTAGATATATAATTTTAATCTAAATTTGAAAATTATGAGTATATTCCTGTGAGTTTCTTCCTTTTAATTTCATGACTGTAATACACATAGTTAGTACATGGTTTAATATGTCACAAAAGTGTCTTCAGGATCACTCCAAACCCGATTGTTTAGGAAGAAGAAATTCGCAATTTACTCAACTTAAATTTGACCCCATTATTAAATACGACCATGCTCTCATACCTAGATCTAATAGGGGGTCATTAAGTGTTATTTAAAAAGAAAAAAAAAGTATGTTGCATTATTGTCAACAAATTTGCTGAATCGGAAATTTTTAGAAGCTCACGTTCTTCTTTTTTGGCCGAGGGGGGGGGGGGTCTTCCTGATTTTGGAGGGGTATGCATCCTTGCTCTTGGGGGGAAGGGGCACCCCTTGTGTTGACTTCCTACTGGGTCATCCCCGAGTGCCTTTTTACTTCCCAAAAAGTGCCCCTTTTTAAATTGAAAATGCCCTCTCTGAGAAATTTACCCTGCCCCTTTTTGAAAAAAATGTGAACACTATATGATAAATAAATGAATTACTTAAATAATAAACAAAATGAGTCAAATTAGGGCAGCATATAATAAAACCCTTCAAAACTTTATAAATAATTGAAATATATTCAGGATGCAAAAGGATTGAAATCTCAAACAAGACACACAATTATTGGCGATGGACGTGTTTCAATGTTGGCATGTTTCTAAACATACGTTTATGGAGGAAATGGCAGTGGATGAAGATCGATTAGGGTCGATAAGGAAAAGGAAAACCAAAAGCGCTAGAAAAATCAGAATTTTTTCAGATTTAGAAAATGAAATTTCTGCAGAAAATCTGCAGAAAATGCTGATTTTTTACAAAAATCTTCCAATTCAAGATGGAATTTTACAAATTCTGCAAATTTCTTTAAGTTCAAAGTCTATTAAACAAATCTAAAGTACCTGCAGATGACTTATCAAATTCAACATTTTTCGCAAGTTTTCCGATGAATTATCGTAATTTCCGAGAAATTTAGATTTTCTTTTAATTTAAAGAAACCTGCAGAATTTGTGCAAAATATGTTAATATATGTATAAAAAAATTTGTGCGACGAATGTCCCAAATTTAGTAGTATTTTGCTATGGGGCTGCAGTTTTACTTTTCAGCAAAACTTTAAGTACAATACAAGTAAACTACCATAAAAAAGAAGAGTTGCCCAAAATACAGCACATACCTAGAAGATAACACAATATCTTCATCAGCAGCAACCGAGTAGACAACATCTGCATGCCCTTCTAAAACAGTAGCTTCCAAGTAGGATAATGTTAAATTTTCTACATCAAAGTTCTGCTTACCATTTAAGTTAAAATCAGAGTCTAAGTTCCGTTTAGCATTCTTAGAAGGACTAGAATTACACACATCACTTTCCTTTTCCGTATCTTCTAACTGACAAGAATTATTCTGACCAGATATATCCGGAGATGATCCATTGCCATTTGCGATTTCATGATCCACATGGTTCCCCGAGTCATTTCCTTCTTGAATTTTAACCAACTCTGGAAGACTATCCGAATGCATTATATTTGGGGGCTGTAAACTTGTAGTCGGCGAGAAGGAACTCTTTTCATTTGCTGCATTTTTCCGAGCACTTCTAGTCAGTCGCTTCTCACTAACTGAATCTTGTTCATGACCATTTTCTCCTTCTGCCATGTGTACACCATTTTCATGAGATTCATCAAAATTTCCATTCTCTTGGTGAACAATAAGTGAATAGTTTTCAAGAATAGGCAAGGCATCTTGCATTGAATCCTCTTGGGGTTTGCAATCTGAATAATCTACCGCATTGTTCATGGGAATATCTTGAGAGCTTCTGAAATCATTTCCATCGTAACCATACTGCCAAGTGTCAGGAGGAGGAGGAGAATCTCGATCCCCTACATCAGTGTCTCCTTCATAGTTATGCTGTTGATTGTTTTCAGCAGATTCATCAATATGGTCTTCAAAAACACATTCATCGGTACCTGCAAGATTAGCAATAATGGTTTAGCACAGATGAAAAGCAACATTCTTACTTTACACTAGGGTGCAAAAAAAAAAGATTTATTTTCATAAAAAATAAATCAGATTTTTTATGTTTTGTTGAAGATGACTTCAAGAACTTCAGTTATGAATTTATGAAAAAATTATAACTAAACTTGAAATTAACATTTAAAAGTTACAAAGCTGAACGATAGATTCATTGATACTAATTTTCAGTTTTCTTTTTCCATTTTATACAACTAAGCTCCCACTATTGCAACATAACTCATTTGCCAGCATGTTCCTTCCAGGAGTAGTGGACTCAAGTAAAATTTTCTGAACACAGTGTGAAGATGCTCGAGGATATAATACTCCAAACAAACAGAGGTCATTTTGCTACTATTATATATGTGAAACTTTGTTTATGAGGATGTTTGTTACTCTTTCACGCAAAAACTACTGAATGGATTTTAATGAAACATTACAATAATATAGCTTATGCATCAGAATAACACATTATAGGGTAGTTTTCGTCCCGTTATGGGGGACAATGCAAATGAAACACATAAAAGCAATTTTTCACTTTTGTATTAGTATTAATACATGGCAAAGATTACTAAATGTTAATTAAAAATGTAAAACAAAACAATTTAAAAATACAAACTGTAATTATTTGAAATTTTCAGTGCGATTCCTCAACTGTAATGTGTTTTTAAACTTTAGTTTGCACCGAGTTTTTTTCCCCCTTCTTTTTTCAGTTTTGTTCATTATCACAACCTTTGTTTTGCTAAAAATGCTAGTATTTATCTCCAAATACAAAAGTAGATAAATAAATAAAAAAATATTCTTTTGGGTAGCAGATTTCCATGGATTTTTCGCTCTCTACTGTATTGAAACCAGTTCAGAAGCAGATCCGAAAAAAGGTCATGACCCCCCCCCCCCCCCAACTAAAGACAGCCCAACTATTGAGTTTATAGCAATCATATTACGAAAAATTCACCCCCTACCAACACCATGGTAGGGGGGTTCATTTAAGTTCATGCCCAAAAATGACTTAAAAGCTGTCCGTAAATGCCACTTTTTAAAAAACCATTTTTAATCACCCTACACAATAAATTATCCAAGTGTCACACTTCACTTTAACCCCTTTGTAACATGTCCCTCTGTTTTTCAAAAACATTCTTATTAAAAATTTATGATGTCAAATTTCTTGTTAGCCCCTTCCTCCCCCTTGTTACAAATTCACGAAACTCCTCCTCTCTCAAAGCGTGACATCATTTGTAGACAGCCGCTTATGACTTCTTAACCCCTTTTTAGAATACAGAAATGACTTCCTTCAAAAACCAAAAGCTGGATCCAACCTTGATGCTGTTTACAGTCAAATCTGTCTAGAAGAACCAAAATCATCCGAAACTTTTGTACAATATTACCTTCCTCAAGTTTTATGTTTTCTGCTGCAGTTTCATCTTGCTTGATATGGGCAAGTTTGATTCTTTTGCTTTCATTCACTTGGTTTGCTTCAGGTTCATCAGAAGAAGATCTGACAAAAGAAAGTTTTACACTTACAAACCAATGACAATCCCTCTACAAGTAAATAATTTTCAAAAAGTTATTGGATTTCAGAGATATTGGAGGAAAAAACATCCTGCAAAATTCAGAATTCAAAAAAGGGTAACAGACATTTAGGTAGATGATCCAAACAAACCCCTTCGCAAACTTACTGAAAGACACTCACAAGAGAACAATCTGTATATCAGTAAAAATGTCGAAGCTAAAAACGTAAGTGATTAAGAACTAAATGAGTTGAAGCATTTACATGTAGAATGACACAAGCTAGTAGAAAATATATTTAATTTTCTAAACAAACAAATGCAATATCAAAGCATACCATTCCAAATTTAACAAAACAAATTACCATTGTCACTCAAAGAGTTTCATAAAAATAACAAGGATGTATATTGAATATGCAAGTTTGTTTTTATATACAGGGTGACAAGAAATAACTTGAACACACATGACACATTATAAGTAATTTTAATGCTAACAAAAATATTACGACCAAACTTCAAAATTAATATGAAAAAACAATTCCGTCTAATATATTTACAAATTTTCAAAGTGGCTACCTTTAGCCTAAATACAGAGCGTTAAACCGTGTTACAAAACGTTCGACTAACAGGCCGCAACTCACTTACTGATATTTATTACATTCCTTGCATAAGGATTTCTTTAGGGATGCTAAAGTTTTAAGAGGTTTAGCACACACCCTTGTCTCCAAAATGGATCAAACAGAATAACCCTTTGGGTTCAAATCTGGGGTACAGGATGGCCATTCTTGAGCTCCAATGAAGTCTGGAAAATTTCTCTTGCACCAATCTTGATTGATAATCTCTGTGTGCAGGTGAGGAATCCTGTTGAACAGTCCATCTTTTGTTTCCAAAGAACTTTGCGACCAAGGGAAGAAAGACAACATCTTCCAAATTCAGTTTGCAATTTGTTTCTTGATGAATTTTATCCCCGCATCAACAAAAACAAGCGGTGTTTTAACACTAACACATATCCCACCCCAAACCTTTACAGATTTTGATTGTTGATGCTGTTCAATAATGTAAGAAGGACTTGAAGATAAGGGTGTGTGCTCAACTTCACAAAACATTGGAATCCCAAAAGAAATCCTTATGCAAGGAATGAAATAAAATATCAGCCCTAAAACAGAATACTTGATGATGTTATGCAACGTAAGATCATTTGACCAAAATGCTTCTGAAAGTACTTCAAGCATTGTATACACAAGCAACTAACGTGACGTTTTCTACAAATTGGGAGCACTAAATCAAAATCTTTTCATATAGCTTTTTTTTTTTTTTTTCAATTTTTAAAACTTCACTGTTGCTATGCATTTTTGAAAAACCTAAATAGATTGAGATTCTTTAAAAATATTTTATATGCTTTCTAAAATGCATAGAAAGAGTAAAGATAAAAATTTCAAAAAAATCTGAACATAGGTGTCAAACTACATTTTTTGGTTAATTTTACAGGGCATTAAGGAGGAACTAAAATAATGTAAATAAATAAATAAATTACCAAAGTAATAAATAAAATGATTCGAGTTAGGGTAGCATATAATAAAACACTTCAAAACTTTCTAAATAATTGAAATATTTTCAGGATGCAAAAGGATTGAAATCTTGATTGTTTCGAAACAAAACATGCAATTTTCGGCGATGAACGTATTTCAATGTTGGTATGTTTCCAAAACATACATTTATGGAGGATATTGCAGTGAATGAAGATCAATTTAAAAAATAAGGAAAAAAAAAACACAACTGCTAGAAAACTCAGAATTTTTTCAGATTTAGAATATGACAATTCTGCAGAAACTGCTAATTTTCTACAAATATATTCCAACTCAAGATAGAATTTTGCACAAATTTCTATAAGTTCAAAGTAAATCTAAAGTTCCTGCAGATGACTTATCGGATTCAACATTTTTCAAGAGCTTTCCGCCAACTTATCATAATTTCCAAGAATTTTAGATTTTGGTCTAATTTACAGAAATCTGTAGAATTTCTGCAGAACATTTGTCAGAGGCTCTCACATTTGAACAGAATTGTTCTGCACTCAGGCATCTGTTTTGCAACATACGTCGCAAATTTAGCAGTATTCTGCTTTGGGGAATATCAGTAAGAGAGTTGCGGCCCATAGCCAAAAATTTTGTAACACGTTTAAAGCTCTGTGTTAAGGCTCTGTGTGTAGCTCTAAAGGTACACATTTTGAAAATTTGTAAATATATTAGGCAAAATAATGTATTCATATTTATTTTGAAGTTCGGTAGCAATATTTTCATTAGCATTAAAATTATAATGTATTATGCACATCTAAGGTATTTCTTGTCATCCTGTATGAGTCAAATTTAGAATAAAAACTACCTGAATCCTTGAATTTTCAAAAGTGTATGTTTCACTTTAGATAATTTATTCATTCACACTAGTTTATGTTAACCTGGTAGCTATTATAACAACTTTGAATTACATTATTGTAAATTTATTCACTCTGGGTAAACTTATTATTTTTTGTGACTTTCATTCAAATTTTTCAATTTTTATTCACCTCATTAAAAAGTTAAGAATGCATTAACTTTAACTTGTTTGCTAAAAATTTAATTTTCATAACCTCTTGTTACCTTTTTATGTCATTAAATTTCCCTCCCTTTTTCATCTTTTTGATCAATTTAATCGTTCTTATGTCAGAAACAAAACATAAAACTAACCAAGAAAACCATAAACAAAGGAAAAATACATCAAAATGACAAGAACCTGCTTAATGAACTAACTCAGATGAAGCTCAACAAAAGTTCAAATGGATTCATTATAATGAAAAAGGTGACGCTTATAAAACTCAAAACAGATGACAGCCTTTTTTATTGCTATTTGAAATTTTAAGTCACTTTAAAAATTTTAATTTATCACAAAGAGGCAAAAATATTTTTGCAAACCAAGAATGTTTTTTATTTTACTTTGTTCACTTTCACTCTGAATTTTGATAACCTTAATTTGCAAATAGAAAAAAATAATAATAAAAAATATATATTAATTTGAATTTTTGGCACCTTGAATTCAAATTATGTTTTTCGCAATCACGAGCTTGTGTGTGTACAAATGCGCGTGTGTTTGTGTAGGCACATGTGTGTGCGTGTTGTGTATGCAGTGCTGTGTGTGTGTGTAGGCATGAGTGTGTGTATGTGTGTAGGAATGTGTTTTTGTGTCTGTGCACAGGCATGAGTGTGTGTATTGTGTGTAGGCGTGTGTGTGTAGGATATGGACGCAACCTGGAGACGGTTTTCGCAAGAGGAGCAGCATCGTGAGGCCGGTGGACGCGACGGTGGTGCTGGCAGAGGATGCTGGCGGGAATATAAAATGATAGGAATTCAAAACAGTCAAGTAAGAACAATAAGCAATCGTGATTCCTCAAAAAAAAAAAAAAAAGTGACCTACTTCCCCCAATTAATTCTAATTTGAATTCCGAAACTTTGAAATTCAAATTATGTTTTTCGCAATCACGAGTTGCGACAAGACTCTACTGGTTAGAGTTATTGTTTCTAGAAATGACTCCCACGCCCAAGCATGTCTCTCCTCCTGGGTGGTTACGTGTGTATAGTTGTGTGTGTAGGCTTACGTGTGTGCACGTAGGCGTGTGTACGTGTGTAAAGGCATGCGCGCGTAGGGGAGTGTATATGAGCATGCGTGTGTAGGACATAGACGCCACCGCCCAGCAAAAGTGGATTCCGGTGGACAGTGCTCAGGACCAGCCGCGCCGCCGCCGGTGGACGGTGCTGCTGCAGCCCTGTCCAAGCTGAAAAAGGAACCGGAACATCAAGGACTGTCAAATGAAACCATAAGCAATCGTGATTGCTCAAAAAAAAATAGAACAAAAGTAGAAGTTGTGGAAGTTAAATAAAGGTAAATGCAATGCAAATTTAGAAAACCAAATGTTGTACATAATATTCTACACAGCATTTAAACTGCCTGCAGCTTGCTTTGCTTATTATATCAAAGGAATTTGATCCTGTTAACTTAACTAAGTTTCAAAAGTTGCTACAATGATATAAAAACTGTAAGCTGCACAAAATGAAACTATATTTGATGAAACAGTAAAATTCTTAAAATTATTTGAGTCATCAACTTATCAAAGTAAAATCAATCACGACACACTTGTGCAAAACAAAACACTTTTTGAACATTTCAAATATGATATATAAGAAGATATTGAGCTGATTTTATGTTCTACAATCTTATTTTGACAACAATGCCTGAAAACTAATTGGTTAAAATTCAATTGCAGACACAAAAAATAAAAAAATCACAAATTCAGTTTTGACATTATTGGCTAAAATAGAACGTTCTCATGATTACGTTCTGAAAAATAAGCTTTTGATATCATTAAAAGACATGCAATTTTACAATCTTTAGAAACTGCTAGAAAAAATTTGTGTTTGTAAGTTTAAAACACAGATTAAACTCACAAGATTAGCCTTTAGATTACAAAGAAGTTACAACAAACTTAAATTACGAAATTATTTCTTGAAGGTTGAGCAAGAGATGGTTCACTCACTCTATAGAAAAAACATTTTGAAGTAAGGAAAACAGCTTGAACATTCCTACTAAGAATACATAACAATGAAACTTAACAAAAATATACAACTATGGCAGCTCAGTTTTATACGCTCGAGAAAAATTCATGTACCTGTTAGCGCAGACTTGCCGCTTCATGTTCATTTATGTCTAATGCTGTCTTTTGCCAAAGACAATTACTGAATAATGACGAAGGAATTAGTCGCTGGTTATCATCAAAATATGAACAAATAACTCTGTTTATTTGATGTTATTTTGTAAATATTCGGAATAAAGATTAAATTCACAGACGCCGGTATCAATGTTGCCAAAGTTCATGGGCTAAAAATCAATTTTTAAAGGAAAAAGTGTGATCATTTAAATACAAGAGTCCTCCACCCCTCTCGGCATATGACAAAGAAAAATGTACAAAACCATAGATATGAAGAAAGTTCTCCTATTTTAGATCTTAAACTGACATGAAGCGTAGATTCTAATAGGAAACGTTTCGAAACTTCCACTTCCTGTCCGTAACATATAAACACACTGTAGGGGGTCATTTGGATTGTAGGAGGCTATTCAGATTGCAGGAGGAAAAGTATCTACATGTTCAAGACGTCATACTTAATTTGAATTCTGAAATTTCGAATTCAAATTTATGTTTTTCGCAATCACGAGTTGCGACAGGACCCTACTCAGTTATTGTTTCTGGAAGAGGAGCCTGTCCTCCCAAGCTTGGCCCTCGTCCTGGGCGGATACGTGTTTGTGCATGTTGTACAGGCTTGTGTGTGAGCGTAGACCTGTGTTTATGCACGTAGGCGGGTGTGTGTGAGTGTATGAGCATGTGTTTGTGTATAGGACATGGACGCCACCGCCCAGAAGAAACGGATTCCCTTCCCATTCCCGGAACAGTGCTCAGACTAACTACTCAGGGCCAGAGGAGCCGTGCCTGCAGAGGCCGGTGGGCGGTCATGCTACAGAGGCTCACGGTCCAAGCTGTAAAAGGTAGAGTACCTATATAGGGACTCTAGTAAAAGGAACCACAACACCAAGGACGGTCAAATGAAAACAATTAGCAATCGTGATTGCTCAAAAAAAAAAAAAAAAAAAAAAAAAAAAAAAAAAAAATTGAAAGTGCAAATATAAACATTTGAAACCAAAAACATAAATTTTATAAAATAAGTCAGTTTAGTATTTTTTTTTTTTTTGATTAACTGAAGTTAAACTGCTTCACATGCTAGAGGACTGCGTTCAAAACCATAGTCGCCTCCGAACACACAGAACTTAAAATAACAATACCTAAAACTAACCCAATTCACACAGGAAATTCTGAACAGGGGCCGCCTGTGGCTCTGCGGTTAAAACATTGTCAGCTGGAGGTTGTGGGTTCGATTCCTGCCGATTCTCTGTGTGTTATTTTTCTCTTGTGTCGTAAATCTTATCTTTTGAAGACCCGCGCGAGTGATTCTCTTAAGCAATGACACCCATAACACCGGAAACGATTTTATTCATATACAACTCTCTTGACTTTATACAATGATCCTGTTTAGACAAACACAGCATCCAACACACAAAACATCTAACATCCAGCTGTCTGGGGCCGTGGTAGCCCGATCGGTAGAGTGTCGGATTCGGGACCGGAGGGTCCTGAGTTCGAACCTCGATGGTCGAAGATCCACCGTCGTCATTAAAGGGGACTGGGCGACGTTAAATATGCTCGTGGTCTCAATGTCCTCCAAGTGAAACGATACCTCTGGGGGTGCTAGCACCAGGCAGCTATTAGCTCCTGGTCTAGTTCTAAATTCTCATTAACTGTTCGATCCGGTAATGGTGCTGTCATCTATCGGTATAAAAAAATAATGGAGGCAAGGCACTTAGTATGCAGTCCTCGACATAAATGCAGTTGTAGTCAGTTGTGTCTCGGAATCGGAATCGGAATCCAGCTCGCAACTCCAAGCATCCAGCCCATTGCATTCATTTGAATTTTGACGACTTGATTTTATGTTTATCGCAATTATGACTGCGATATAAAGCCATTTGTAGAAACAAGAGACCCATCAAGTAGGACCCTATCGCAATTCATATGATCGTGAAAAATCTAGCTGGAAATCAAGATGTCAAATTTCAAATGAATAGTAATGCCTAGTAGGGTTGGATTTTTAAACATTTTTTTTTTTTTTTTTTTTTCATGTTGTGGCCGTAAGTTAGTACTTCGGATTACGTATAATTCATTTTTCTAGTGCGTTACAAATGGATCTAAAGTTATATCGAATTGTTATACATATCATTCATTATTAAAATCATCTCTCAAGTTATGCTCAGGTTAAAATGGACCTCTCAAATTCTGTATAGCTCCCCGACGAAATGACTGCATCCCAAAATAAAACTAAAAAACTTCTGCAATCATCCCCCCTCCCCATTTAAAATTTAAATGGCGCATTCTGTACCACGGACCTTTCCTCCTCAGTATCTCGGCAGTAGAAACTGTTGTAAAAGATTCATGAGCTACCAATATTCTATTTTAAAGCATAGACCTCCCCCCCCCCCTGAAGTCAGCTTCAATTGTTATATTCTCTACAACATAATTTTAACAATGTGTGCGGAACATATTCAGAAAGAGTTGCATTGTTAGAAGATAAAATTAAAAAATTGACGACAATTTTCTGAAGCAAGTTATTTAGTTCATTTACAACATCAAAATTTTCTAGCAGCTTTTCCAAAATTTATAATAGATTTTGAATTTTAAATTGATTTCATATTCGATGTACACAAAAAAGTTCTACACGCCCAGAGAGGTATCTCTTCACTGTTCTTCGGATGATTTGTGGGTAACAGTATTTGGCAAAGTATTAGATTTGACACCATTATGCAAAGAAAATGAAGGTAACGTTGTACAATTTTTGAGAAATATATTTAAAAAGAGAAAAATAGAACGCACATGTGCATACTCTTTATTCAAAATGATTTTGCCTTTGTAACATTATATTAAATTCTACATTTTTTAGCCTTATAAGAGGTAATTGGATAGACAAAAATCACAGGAAAAAATAAGTAAATAAATGTTTTTTAAAAGTTATACACTTTAAGTGTGCTTTGTAATGTAAGTTAATGCTTTAAAATAAATTGTGTACAGATTTAGAAAATAGGTAATAAGAGAATAACATACTGCTCATTTGATTAATTCATAATTTACACACTTGATAAGAAATGAAATTGAAGCACACTTTCCTTAGAAGTTTCAAAGACTTTTCCAATTCTTTTCAAGGATTCTTGAAAAGTTAAAAACATTTAAGGCATCTCATTTGCACTTCCCAGTCTGTGAAATTGAGTATTACATTGCACAGTATTACAGTATTGTTTAAACTGTGTAAGAAACAGTTATTTTAAGTTTAAAAGAAAAAATAAACTATAGATTTCTCATACAAGCTTTTTTCATTTACAAGTAGTACGCATTGCACAAAAAATTTATTTCAAGTAATATGATACTGAAATGTAACTATGATGTTACATTTTCGATGCAGGATGTAGCAGCTGAATTTGACATATTTTGGCATATTCCACCCCTTACCCCTTCCATTTGTTAGAAATTGTAAAATTTAAGGTTTGTAGCCACACTTTTCCAAATTTTCAAGATTTTCAAGATGGATTTAGTTTTTTCAAGCACTATTAATTTCTTTTAAGAACGAATCATGCAACTATTTGAGAGTTGGGGACCTACCTCAAAGCGGGGCTTTAAGCTATAGCTTGTTTCACTGCAAATCCGGCCCTGGCTATAATTCAGTCCTACCTGCACATTTTTGTTCGATTTTTTTTTTTTTTTTTTGCAATTTTTACGATAAGACGTCAGCTTTTACAGTTTATAAAGGATTTTTACGATTCTACTAATCTGTGCAAGGTTTTCATCAAGTTTCAGTAAATTTCTCCCAAACTTTTGATGACTGAATTATTTAGATTTCAATAAAGGACAATGACTGGCCTGTTTAGATTTAGATGATTACAACCTACCTTTACTTTTTTTAACAGTATTTAGAAAGTAAGTAAAAAAAAAATTCAATTAATCAGAACGCTCAGATAACTGAAATTTATTCAGTTTGCGATACTATTTATTTTCACTCTCTCTCTCTCTCTCCCCTCCCCCGCCCCATTAAAAAAAAACTATCCGAAAATTTCCTTATTGTATGAAATACAGCTCTGACTATTAGTTTCGTTTACACATTTTTTAATTTAAATAAATTAAGAAAATTCAGTTACAAAAACATTTCATCAGGTAGTAAAGCTATCTTACAGGAAACGTGAATAACTTTCGCGCGGGAAATACATCTCCCTCACCTTTTCTTTTATACAGCGGTTTCTATACAATGCATGATTCTGAAAAATCTGAAATTTAGTGTTAAACTGCTACGGATTGATTCCTCTTCATTTTTTTTACCTAAAAAATCAACGCACCGCTTACAGTCCTTTAGTAATTTTACTTTATGTTTGTGTAATAGTTGGACATTTTTTTTTTCAGTTTTTTGTTTCATTGTTATATAAATTCTTTGAGTATGGTGTTAGCGGTTATTCAACAGTATTCCAACATAATGAGCAAGGGGGTGCATAGCTTTAAGAGGGCTATTGATCTTCATTGAGGACTAATAAATTGACTAGGACCAGCCTAGCTGTGGGCCAAGAGCCTGTTGCTGGTCGTCTCGTCATTTGTATTTGTATTTGTATTCAATAGTATTTTGCTGTACAAAAACCTTTTAGCTCTGCACTTCTTTTGCAATAGCATTCACTTCAAATAAGCTAACTTCATTTGAACACATGAAACCAGAAGATTCTTCAAAATCTTTCGTCTATAACAACCCAAAATATCTAGCTTTTGATATCACGCAAATTGAAAATTAACATTTTGAAAAGAAAGAAACAAATCAGAACGAGTAGATCATTTTGTAAGCGCAAAGAGGGGAGGGGATGGGTCCCTTTGTTTTAGCTTCTAATTTGTTAAAATAATCGTCAATTACTTTCAGTGTAGCAGTTGAATGCATAGCTCGTTTAGTCTATATTTTCGTTTATACTTTCCTCTTCTCCAAATGGTTTTCAGTCCAAAATAGTCATTTTACACACATTATCAGCACCCAAGTGACATATTTTTAATTTGTATTTAATGTTCGGTGGTTTTTTTTTTTTTTTCTTTTCTCCCGTCAGAAAGGGACATTCGTTATTCTCTTCATTTTCCCTTCTAAATAATTCAAGCACAAAAAAAAAAAAAAAAAGGGAAAAAATCATGAATTTTTTGTATTTAGATTTCTTCTATATAAAGTTCTTTCAAAACAGGTAGGTTCATTGCCCCCCCCCCCCCCAAAAAAAAACCGTCCATGTACAAAGTATCTCAAAAGAGAGGCGATCGCTCCTTCCTTTTGAACCAACGAATCCTCAGTCCTGTTGTCCCGTTATCTAACGCCCGACCTCGCCCGACCTTGCACGATCTCGCACATAGGGACGGCGCGGCCCTGTTCATAACATCATTAATTCTCTTAAGACTTGTAACTTTTTTAAAAAGTTCACTAACGTTAAAAATTGAGGAAAATTTAAAAAATTGAAAAAAAAAAAAAACCTTCGATTAAGTTTGAAAGTTTAATTTCTGTTGGATATGTTATTTAAAGTTATTTTTAATGGATGTTTGAAGTATTTCAATATAAAAAGGCTTATGAAAATGAATCGAGTATAAGTTAGTTCCTCAGACCTATTTATATATTATTGTTTTATATGTCTATGGGTACAAAAGCACCTGTCCGTGGAGTGAACGGGTTGTTGTACCCACGGGCAAAAAAGATGGTTTTTAAGAAGTTTTTTTTGAGGTTGAAAGCTTTGAGATTTTCACCTGACAAAAATTGCCAAACTAGATGATAAGTTGCAGTGTCTGCCAGAAAAGTTTTCCGATCGATTATCCATTCCCAGAGACTGAACAAAAATTGAAAAGTAAATTTTGTCCGTGGGTAGAGCAACTTCCCCTACTGAAAGATGAGAACCTAGATTTCTATATTTTTGATACAGGATGGAAATAAAGAGCTGAATTTGACACAGTTTGGCTCTCCACCCCCTCCTTTATTAGAAGTTTTAAAACTCAAGGTTTGCCACTACATTCTTCAAAATGTTCAAGGTTTTCAAACATTAAAAAAAAAAAAAATCCCCAAGAATTTTTCATTTTCAAGGACCGAGTCATACAATTTGTTGGGGGCCCCCAACAAAGGGGTACCCCCAAAAATGTCAGTTTGAAAAGTGCTGCGATGAAATGTTATAAAGAAAATAAGCTCAAGAGGATTGAAATTAATTCTGCGATTGCATTTTCCGATAAGTTTTTATGACGGCATTATTTTACACATACCAGGAAGTGGCAGTAATGTGCGGTCAAGCAAATGGTAAGGGACATAGCATATAAAGATAAGAAAGATTGCACTATAAATAATTTCCGATGAGTGGTATTCCTAGATGCCCTACTCTACTGACTGATTTAAGAGTGCTGGAAAATTGTCTTGCTTACTATCTCTAATAAAAATGCTGGAAATAGATGTGTGTTTGCATCAGTGGCGGATACAGACTACCATTTTAGGGGGGGGGGGCATGCTGAAGCACCCCCCCTGAACGAATTTACGGTTTTGGTACTAAAAATTTCTGAAACAGCTTGGGGGTCAATAAAAAGCACCATATCGGTCAGGAATAAGACACTTATTATTGCATAGAAGTTGTTTATTTATTTCATAAACAATGAATAGAAGCAATAATTGAAATATTAACTTTAAAAAAATTGATGAATTGAAAATATTACTGAAATCGTTTACATTTTATTCATCAAGTGGTTGAACACAATATGGACTGATAATATTGTCGACGGTTTAGGAGGGGGGATCATGACTCCCTATTACCCTCCCCTTGTATCCGCCATTGATTGTATGTTCGTATACTGTAGACAGGGCGCGATTATGTCAATTGAAGATACTGGGCAAGAACTGCGGTATTTGCCCCTCTTCATACGATATGGTAAAGTCAGGGGTAGGTAAAAAGTAAAGTGGGTATTTATGAACGCTTGAGATTTGTAAAAATAAGGATGTTCAGTTTAACACAGCATAAATATGCACGGGTTGCGAGGAACTCCACATGGGGCGCCCCGACGAGAGGTCACGGGAGATCACCGTGACCTTCCAAAAATTTTCTTATTTTGTCTGGCGATTCGGCAAAATTTGGCGTTCTGTTCGGAAAAATGATCATCATTCGTAGAACTTAGGAGTTCCGTTCCACAAAATTACCATCATTTGGTACGTACCATCATTTGGTACCATCATTTGGCAAAATTTAGAGTTCCATTCGGTAAACGGAGAATTTTCGCTCCCCCAAATATTAAAATTTTGGGCGCTTGTGGGAACTCGCTTTTCAAAGCAAACAGATGTGAGCATATGGATTTCAAGATATTCGACAAAAGATTATCTTTCAACGAATGATCGTTGCATTAAAAAATGGGTTTCTTATAAAACCCGGATCAACAATATTTTGAAAGTTAAGGGCACCCCAATGAAAGGTCACGGGAGGTCTCTGTGACAGCATAAAAGAATATCTTACTCGGCAAATTTTGTCTGACGATTCTGCAAATTTGAACACTTAAAAAAAAAAAAAAAAGTATTGCAGAAAAAATTCCAGGTTTTTTAACATCTATTATTTAAGTTTTTAAATTTAAATCGAATTCAAGATTTTTAAACAATAACTTCAACAATGAATATTTCTAGGTATTTCAAGATATTCACGGATCATTTGTTTAAATAAAAATTTTGCATACACTGCTTGATGAATATTTAACGTAAATGTCAGGAAAATATAGTCACATCAAGAGAGACAACATGAAACGAAATGTTAGCGAATCACAATGGCATTCAGTCATTTAAAGACAAATTTTACGTCATTCATGAATCCAAATACAGTTTGACGGAAACGAGGAAAAAATGCATTAAAATTACGAATATAAATGAAAGTAATAAACACACAACAGGGCAAAATTGCAAATCTTTTAATGATGCTGAACGTCTCTATTAGAGTCTCTTTCATGAGTGCATGCCTGCATGCTCGTATTTTATCATTCGATAACATTCGGAGGTTCATTTGGAAAAATGAGAATTTCCTCCCCCCCAAAAGAAGGTTCGCTCTGGACGTTCGGAGGAGGAAATTCTTAATTAATCGCATGAAACTCCGAAACTTACGAATAATGCGACACGAAATTAATTTTAAAAAAAAAGCAATGTTGTCTTCAACTTTTTTATTCGCAGAACGAGAACGAAGAAAATTTTTTGAATTCACAATGACCTTTTGTGACTTCTGACTAGGGTGCCCCTGATGGAAACCTTATTTGACACCATATTTGGTCAGAGTTGCAAGGAAACTACTCTTATAGTGAGAATTATACATAATTATGACATTCTAATTGACTTCCAAACAAAATAAGCTATTCAACTTATCGTCATCATTTATTATTATCGTTTCTTTTAAATATTATTACCCCCCGTTTTCCTTTTCCCCTACTTTGTTTGAACATTTATTCCATAACGTCATACTCTATTCACATGATTTTTATGGCAGAATTTGACAGCAACAGGTACATTTTTAACATATTTTTTTCCTTCAAGCATCGTAAAATGATAAATATTGAGAAGAGATAAAATGGAGGGAGTGAAGACTTTCATTCATGAAACCAAGACCCCAAGTCACGTGATAGGTTTTAAAGCAAAGCATTAGAAGAAATATGGTTTCTTTCGCTTGTTACACGCTATACGTGCCAACCATTCGTCGTTGCTGAGTCACGTGACTTGGGGTCTATGGGTCAGCATTTGATAATCCAATGATTGGACTTGCTCCCTCCATTTTAATTCCTGCTCTAAGATGATAAAGTGCTTGAAAGGAAGTAGTTATTGCCTCGCAAATTAAGACTAACTTTTTTTAGAAACGTCCTATTTTGTTCCATTGCATCTTAAAAACTAATCTGAAAGTAATTTCTTTTCAGGGGACGAAGGGTTGCGGCCATTGTTAATATTCGGAGGCAAAGATGTCAGCCATTTTTTCAACGAACAAGGAGAGGTATGAAGATAATTTCTGCACCTCAGAGCCAGAAGGACATAAGTCACATTATGGTAATTTTACAGGAGAGTGGAAAAACTTTTTTTCTGGGCGATGCAAAGGAAGGGAAGCGCGCTCTTTTAACCCTGGTGAAAAATTGAAAAGGATTCTTTTAGAAATAGAATTACGTTCAAATGGCTCGATGCGGGATAGGCTTCTACATACAATGCACTAATAAACGGAAAATCGCAATTTTTGGATTTATGTCAGTCTGGCTCTGCAGATACATATTTTATGTTACATATAACGTTTAAGATACTGGTTTCAAAGCAGGGGCGGGTACAGGCTACTATTTTACGGGGGGAGGGGCATGCTGAAGAAGAACACCCTCCCCCCTCTACTATAAACGAACCTACGGTTTTGGATTCGAAAAATTTCGGGAACTGCTTGGGTATCAATAAAAAGCACTAAATCGGCCAGGAATAAGGCGCTTAGTAGAGCATAAACGTTGCTAATTATTTTCAATTGCTGTCATAAGTCTAAAAGCAGTTATTATTAGTAATATTTTTCTTTTCAAAATATACTTAACGAATTAAAAATATCACTGAAATCGTTTACATTATATTCATAAAGTGTTTGAACACAATGTGGACTGATAAAATTGTCGACAGTTCAGAGCAGGTCATAACCCCCATGGCCAGGCCCGTCATTTGGCGACCAAGTGTGGGGGGAGGGGGCTATTCATCTCTCCCTGGATTTTAGAAACATTTTGAAATTGAGCGTACTTGTGCTTATTATGTTGTTTTTTCCTTACAACACAAACCCTTTGCCCCCCCTCTGGAAAATTGTGAAACGACGAACCCTTCTATGATCTTCCCCTTGTATCCGCCCCTTGTTTTAAGGCAAGTCCAGGGCAGTTCTGAAAATCTTTTCTTTCAAAAGGGTTTCAAAATCGAAAATTATTGCTTTATTTTTCATTCATTTCCATTATGAAAATATTATTCAGTATATTTTACCGAAAGCAGTTATACGGCACAGTAACTATTTGCGTCAGACCCGCTATTTTTACTCGAAAATTATACTCCCCCCCCCCCCAGTAACTATTCATTTATGTCATTTGATGAAAAAAAATAATAATTCGTATTGATATCACAAAGACCTTAAAACGAAGTAAAAGGGAGGAATTGGGCAGAAAAGGGCAATATATTGGTAGTTATCTTTATTGTAACGAGTAATTATCTTTATAATAACATTACATTAATTTTCGTGGTTTTTTTTCTGGATATCCTTTAAAACTTTCTATTCGAATCCAGCTCCTGGTTTTGAAGCGGTCATAATCAGAAGGGAGGGGGGGGGGGGGGGAGTATAATTTCCGAGTAAAAATAGGGGTGCTGACGCAAATTTTCCAAGGCCTCCAAACCGCTGATTTAGGCTATGTTTGGTCGCTTAAGGGGGGTGGGCATGACCCCATGCTCCCCCCCCTCTGGATTTCTGCTTTGATGTTGCAAGGCCATTTAACTGTCTTTCCATCTTTCCAAAACCACTAAAATAAATTGAAAATCCTAGGGAAGAATGTCATAAGCTTAAGAGGTGACGCATTTATTTTATAAAAAATAACTTTAAAATTCTTTTAAAGTTCACCTGTGTGAAAATCAAGCTAACAGTAGTGTCACTTAATCAAATGCAAGCTAATAACGATTTCGATCTTTCGAAAAGAATTGAGAAGATCTTTAAACTCAGTAAGTAGGCTCTGACCCCAGGAAAAAATATTGAGATATTTAAGACCAGCAGGCAAATGAATTGTATAAAATTAACATTTATTTATCTATTAGTTTTATTTTCAAAATGTGCTTTTTTGTGAAAACCAAAGTTTTCTTTCCAGTTACGTTTTTTGATTGCGCAGAAAACGCATTGAAGATTGAGCGAAAAATTTGAACTTCTAATCTTAAACACACTTCTCTTTTTTAACTTGAAAGATATTTTTTCGTGCTTCTGTGTACTGGTATTTAAAACAGCATTATTTTGTGCCCAATTTAATAGTAAGTACCAGCGGTAATTTTGACAGTGGATTCAGGTCCTTAAAAAAAAGTATCCACCTTCAATAGAAAAATCTTCAAATAGTTTTATTGTAACAATGTGCGCAGCAAACATTTCGTAATATCATAAGCCATTGATAGATCCGAATGACAAATGATTGTTATGAGTCCAAGTTATTTTTTTTAATGAATTTCAGGTTAAATATCACGTAAATCCTAACACAAATAAGTTAGATGTGTTTATGCCATTTGGAAAGTTCATTGGCGCACCTTCGCAAGAGTACGTCGCCAAGTTGTATGAGCACAGGAAGCAAGATGAAGATAACCTGGCCAATTGTTTCGTTCAGAGAGTGAAAGATCAGAAATTTGGTAAAGCTCTTACGGAATGTGAAGTTTTAACGTCAACGTCGGAAAATTCTACAAACAGTGAGAAATCTACACCATGGTGGAAAAGCAAAGAGTATGTCATAGGTTACCTCACGAAAAAACCTCGCTGGATCAAAATCAAGAACACAATGATCTTCAAAGATGTTGATTTGGAGGTAAGGGCACGTTTTCATTATGTTGTACCCTTTTTCATGAGTATATCGAAGTATGACCAATTCATGAAACCACTCACTTTTGAAAAAGACATTGAATTGTTTCAGATAATTTTTTGATCACGAGTGCGGTATATCATTTATAAGTATTTGTAGTTTATAAATGTACATTATGAATTTCTGCTGCGTATAACGTACACTATGTTGCACTTGTAGCGTAGGCAGGGCTCATTTTGCATGGAAGCTCAGCTGCTGTTCTTGTTATCAGCTGAACTGAATTTTTTAATACAGTGAAATCTCGATTTTACGTTTCTCAATGGACTGGGTTTAAAAAAACGTAAAAACGAGGGGAATACATAACAGCAAAATTGATAAGTGAACCCGATGAAAAAAACGTTAAGTGCAGGGAAAACATAGATTCGGGTGTTGTCAAATCGTGGTTTTACGTTATTCACTTAAATGAAGGCTATTTGTGCATGAAATAAAGTTTGAAGATTGCATTATCGACACTTCTTTAGCTAGAAATTAAGCATTTAGCGTGGGTTCTCAAAAACTCATTGTGCTGAATGGCATAAAAGCTGTTTAATAAAAGTATTTTATAAAGAAAGTTGCAGGCTAATATTCAAAATTTTAACGAAGTTGAAATTGTATCGTCACTTCAGAGCAACAGTAAGACATCTAATCTCAGGAATAATACTAAGATATCCTACTGTTGCTCTGAGGCGACGATATGGATATGATACCTAATTTTGTTTGCAACTTGCTCCATTCGCATTATTTGTAACTTCCTGTTTTTATTTATTTATATTTTTTACCATGCAATTTTAGTTTACAGCTATGAGCTACATTTTCGGAATTGAAGCTATTATCGTTTCTAACTCATTCTATAAGTTATGGTTAGAGAATTCAGATTTCTTTTCAAGTTGGAGCAAAATATTTTAAGTCAAAAATTTCCGCTATCGTTTCTTATACAGCTCGCTATATTAGTTATTTAAATGTCCTGATTAATTGCCATGTGTTTCTTTGGCAAGAGCTACTTGTCCAAAGATGAAAATTTTCTAAAGGTTGCAATATTGTTACTAGTTGATTCCTCGGTTAGCTGTTAGGGGCTACTTACTAATGATTTCCTGCTTGGGGGGGGGGGGGGTGAAGGGATCGTAAAATTGTGACTGTTTGTGGCAAGGACGGAGAGAGGGGGTAAGAGGAAGTGTGATATCAGGTATTTTTTGAAAGAATATGTTTACGTAACATAGTGTGACACGTCACTAAGGGAGGGAGAGGGTAAGATGAAGTGTGGCATTTTGTGGCAAAGTGAGGGGGGGGGGGGGTAAAAAAAAGTTTTAAAAAAAGTGAAATGATTTATGAGCAGCCACTTATGTGAAAGTTCGGGGTTTTTTTTTTTCATGCCTTCTTTGTAAGAGATGCATATTTCAAACTAAAAACATCCTCAAGACTATATGTGTTGGTGATTTTTACCTCACTCTGTAAACTTTTTTTTTTTTACATTTTTTAAACCTTTTCTCTATTTAGAAACATTGCGCTTACGTTATTCTGACATTTCCTTTAGCTATTTTAGTTTTCTCTTTGCTCTATTTTACCCTTTAAATAAAGAATAAATTACAAAAAAGATGCACTGCCGTGCTACTAAAAAACCTTGACGAAACTGGGATTTCTTAAGCGTTACTTGCAGCTGATTCAGCTTCTTAAGTAACGTTACAACATTACTTAAGAAGTTACTAGAAACGTTTGTAGAATTCGAGTTTATCAGAGATTTTCTGGTAGTAAAATGCTGTTTTATTTTTTAAAAATAGGGTAATGATCACCTGAACAAGGTCTCAACTCTTCTTACACTTTAATAGATGCCTTAGATTAAGATAGGCGTAGTTTAGTTTATGCGTTTTTTGTAAGTAGTTATTATTCCTCCCCACGCCCTCGTTGCAAAATAAATCAGAAGTGGACAACCAGAAAAGGGGGTGGGGAGCCATGGCGCAGACTGCGCCATTGAAATCTTTAGAGGGTTGCTTTGAAGTCTTCAGTTTCATTTTGGAAATAACTCTTTTACAGGCAGGGGAAGGGGGGGGGGGGGACGGTGCCATCGGTTCTTGAGTGATCGTTCTTGAGGGTACGGACACCACTCGAATAACGGATGACTGAACGTAGGTACGCAACCAAGCGGGGGAAGGGGAGGATAAGATAGAAATTTTGCAGTAATTTTTAACACGCTTTTATTAGCTTCACTTGTATGTTTGTGAGTAACTCTCCTTTGGACAAAGAGCTAGTGGCTTATTACTGTTAGTACATTCCACCACTTAAGGAGCGTTCGTGGTCGAGCGGTCTAAGGCGCGGGTCTTCGCTGACGTCCACCTCCGAGAATCATTGGGCGTGCGCTCTAATCCTGTCTACATCGAAATTAAATTTATAATCTTGCTGTCTTTTCGCCCACTTTTTGTGATCGGATTCTTTTAAAATTTGGAATGCAACCTCAGACGCGATGACAATGCAATATTCTATAATCGAATTCATTTATTAATGACTAGCCGCCTGCGGCGACCAGCTGGTCCGCCTTTTTACGCCAAGGTTGCCGCCTTCGGCGGCTGCTTAAATAAATTTCGTGGCGGTATCAATCAATCTATATCTATACTATTATTAATTTGAATAGAATAATTTCTAGACCTTACCGTTTTCCCAGTAAGCGCGCCACACACACACACACAAACATCTTATTTCATCATAGCCGCCTGCGGCGACCAGCTGGTTCGCCTTCTTATGCCATTCGCCATTCTATGCAGGCAGCCACCTACGGCGGCTGTTTGACTAACTTGTCATTTACCTTTTTACTTCAAGTTTGCCGCCTTCGGTGGCTGTTTAAATAAATTTGACAGCAGTATTAATCAATCCATCTCTATCTTTTTTTGTGCCATTCACATTTTTAAGCCAAGATTGCCGCCTTCGGCGGCTATCTACCCTTACAATCTATCTCTTAATTTTCTTATCCATCTCTATTTATTTTAACCTCCCCACCCA
This sequence comes from Uloborus diversus, assembly GCF_026930045.1. Lineage (NCBI taxonomy): Eukaryota > Metazoa > Arthropoda > Arachnida > Araneae > Uloboridae > Uloborus > Uloborus diversus. Next base: position 201,968,576 of record NC_072732.1, on the reverse strand, counting down.
TTTCCTAATAAAAACAAAGATCCCTCAAAAAATCGCTTTTTTTTATTCAAGTAGAGCAAAAAAAAAAAGTTATCCCCAAAATTTCCCGTTGTGTGCAAAAAGTAGCGTTTGACAAAGAAAAAAAAATCTCGCTGTTTTTATTGAAATAAATGCGCACAACTATGAAATGTAGCTAATATAGATACAGCAAAACTTCCAGTTTGGGCGGGGGGGGGGGGGGGAATGGAAAAAGAAATAAATGCAATCCCTAAATAAAAAAAAAGGAAAGAAAAAAAAGCAAGCACTGCCGGAAAAACACGGGGTCATCACTTCATAAAATGTAGAAGTAAACTATTATATAGGTAAAAAAAAAGATTAACATTTGTTTGCGATTAAGATTCCATCCTAAATATCGAATCGAAATCCAAATAGTAACGTCAGAGACATAAAAGATTGAAGAACGCTTTTTTTTCGACCGATGCGTGGAAAGACGTGATGTGTTCAGCATTAAAAAAATTGTAAAAAAAAACTATTGCGTATTTTTAAGAATTTTTTTCTTCTAAAGAGGGCGAAATGTTTTTACTATTACCAACTTAAATTTTAGAAATGAGGCTTTGATACTTCTCGCAGGATGATATTAGAAAAAAATAAAACCCAGGAAAGAATGCAAATTAAAAAGGTTTTTTCAAAAATGCATAAAAAATACGAAAATTGCTCTATCTTCAAAATTTTTTCCTTCATCATATTTGAAATTAAATTTCCTACACTATAGTACAAAAAAATTTGTGCGGTACGTTTGGTTCGGGGTCTGTGAAGTAAAATGTACTAAAAAGTGCAAAAAAATATATAAAACATTAAATAACTTTTTTTCTAATTAAAATTTCAAAAATCGAAGCCCGAGGTGCACATCTTCGGCAAAAACTGCAACTGTATACCAAATTTCATCTTTCTAGCCCTTACCGTTTTCCCGGAAAGCGCGCCACACACACACACACAAACATCTTATTTTATTATATGTATAGAAGATAAGTTATTAGTTTATTCTAATTAACACGCTTTTATTTGCTTAACTTGATGTTTGTGGGTCCAACTTTCCTTTGGATAAATAGCCAGTGGCTTATTAGAATTACTTACAACGTACAAATCAGAGCTGCGGATTGTAACAATGTTTGCACATGAATTTACCAGAAAGCATTCAAAATGTCTGATGCAAATAATGCAATAGAATACTAAGATACATTCCATTATAAACATCGAACACGCGCACGAAGATTTTATTTAAGAGTTACAAGTGTTAGCAATATTTAGTATCTAAATCTTATTAAAAAAAAAAAAAAAAAAAACCAAAAAAACTCGCTTTAGTAGCAAAATGAACTAAAAAGTTAAAAATAATCTTTGGATGACTATATAAAAAAATTGAACAAACACTTAATTTTACTGTAATGGGGAAAAAAGCATGTAGGAGAGTGCCTGTTTACATTTTTGCAAGTGGAAGAAGCTTAAAACAACTGATAAGAAGCCCTCCACGCTTTTTTTCATCACAGTAAAATTAAGTGTTTGGTCAATTACTTTATATACTTGTCATCCAAAGATTATATTTATTTTTTAGTTCATTTTGCTACTAAATCGTGATTTTGTAGTTTTTCAAACTATTATTTTATCTAGAAAACCAACTCGAGGGTCCCCCCCCCCTTGATGTTTTAAAGAAACATTGAAAACCTTTCATAATTTAAAATCGGAAATCACACGAGGATCATATGGAATTAAAGCCTATTCATAATGACAATGAATTCTCCTGAGTACTAATGAAGCGTATTAAAAAATACATAGTGCTGCATATTTATGAGTTAGTGCTTTAAAAACCGGGTGTTAAATATTATTACTTGTCTTTAAGAAAACCGCATAAGGGGGATAACCTTTCAAATTTTTTTTAATGATCGCATTGCGATTGGAAAATCTATTTTTTAAACTGTTTAGCTCTAACTCAAACTTATTCCATTTAAGTTTCCAAAATCTATGATTTTTTGTCCAAAAACTTTAAAGATAAATCAATTTTATGTAGGGAATTCAAAATGATTCTTTTAAATGATTTCAGATTGAAGGAATTTTTTTTTTTTTTTTGGTGGAACGTTTGCTAGAAGACGTTGATCTTGCGTTATCTCTTTTAAATGCGCAGCAGTTTTTGAATTTTTGAATTTCCACATTAAACATTTAACTCCTTATAACTCTTTAAGAATCTTGTTACTGATTGTCACGAACAGAAAAAATGGCTCAGATGTAGTATGCCCGTCATTTGGGGATTATAGATGTGGGGGGAGGGGGGGACGCGAGCCCACTGGATTTTGGAAACTTAAGGTAATTATGCGTTTCTGCGAGCAATTTGGTTTCCCCTATCGAATGTGCTCAGTAAAAACTTTTGCTTCCCCCCCTCTCCTTGGAAATTTTCGAAGTAGCTGATCTGCTTTGCGCTTTGCAAGTTTTACACAAAGTATTTGCTCGAATGGCGATAATAGCTCTCTCTCTCTCTTTTTTTTTGTCTTTTAATCCTGATTTTAAAGTTTCAAAAAAGGTGATTTTTAACCGACTTCAAAAAGGAGGCGGTTATCAATTCATACCGTATGTATGTTTTTTTTTGTTTGTCCACTCATAGCGTCTCACCTAGTGAACCGATTTTGATGATTCTTTTTTAATGGATAGGGGATGGCTCAACTTAGGTCCCATTACTTTGTTTGACCATATTTGTTCTTTAGAAAAAAAGTTATGGGCAAAAAACAGTAAATTTTATGCAATTTCCCTATTAAATGATTAAAATGATATTGTAGCGAAGTTCGCACTTTTTATCCGTGGATAACGGTGACTCAGTGGTAGAATTCTCGCCTCCCACACGAGCGACCCGGGTTCAAATCCCGACTAGGACAAAGTGAATTTTACTAAAATTTCGTTTCTACTGTTTCCCGTATTTTCTCGTTCATTCGTGGTTCTGAATAAAGATCTCGAGTTGAGACTAACGAGCATTCGCTTCATTTGGCTTTCACATTGTCTTCGTTATCTTCATCTACGCGACTATATGAAACTCATTGTTATAAAAGTTTGGTGCCATATAATAGTAATAGTAATTGTAATGATAATTTTGAATGAAGGCTTCTCTGCAGCAAGCATCAAATTTCTTCAGGGGATATTTCGATAATGTGGAATCTGGCGCTGTCGTCTCATTTTTGGCGTAAATAATTTTATTTTAGTAACCCTCTGATTTATAGTAACCCTATGTGAATTATCAAAATCTTCCTTTCTTCAGTGCTATTGCTCCATAGTAGGGGTAAACCTAACCTGGAAGGGAGGTGATGCAGTGATTAGGATCTGCTTAGCCTTCACAATGCTACCATTAGATTTGACTCAACTACTCTGTAGTATTTTTATCGTTATCATCTATGCCGATAACAGATGATCGGGGTTAAGTAAGAAAATACAGGATTGCATCATGAGCAACTTAGATGCTGTGGAATGTAAATTAGTTAGGAAAAACGTAATACTTAAATGGTTATAATTAAATTAACTACGCATGATTTCCTGAGAGGAACAAAGATAAGTTTTTAGTGCCAATCGCTTAAAGTTTAACGCGTGTCAATAGTTTTTTTTTTAGTATGGAGCATTTTTAAGAAAAAAATGTGAAGTTTCGTGATGGTAACTTCTTATTATTTCTGAAATACCTACATTTACACTAAAAAGAATGAAATAAAAAAATTTTGAAAAAAAAAAAATAGAACCGACTTCAAAATTGCTCTAAAAAGTGAAAAATAATTTCATTCTTTAAACACCATCGATAATGCTTTTAAACATAATTTTTGAAGTTGGCGCAAAAACGATAGATAAAATCATTCACAGCCATAACTCAAATACAACTATAAATTTAACCAGGACCAGTTTCTTCACTATCACATACATTATGCATTGATGACAGCATATTTGAATAGCGATATAAATGTTTCGTTCGTAACTTTGGATGCTTTTCTGAAAAAAAATATGAACGAAGAGTGGTTACACTGGATTTTACGTTTTGTTTTTGCGCCAACTTCAAAAATTATGTTTAAAAGCATTATCGATGGTGTTTAAAGAATAAAATTATTTTTCACTTTTTAGAACAATTTTGAAGTCGGTTCTATTTTTTTTTTCAAAATTTTTTGCCATAAACATTTAAAAAATTTTCCCCATAAATTTCGCAGAGATAATTTATATTTCTCTTTTTCCCTTTTTATGTTCAAATGCAAATATAATTCTTAATGCTTTTTCGTCCTGTAAAAAATCTTCTCTTTCTTATTTTCAACACGGTATTGCTTAACTTTCATAGATAATTGGACTTGTGTGTTTTATCTCACTGAATCCGCTAATAAATCTCCGTCCAATATTACAGTAAGTACATGGAACACCATGGGTTAACAGCACAGAAGAAATTGCATATCACATCCAGAGGTCGAGAAAGGGACTTCAACAAATCGCCTTTTTTTTTGCAGTTCAGACATCAATGTCAGGGCTTAATTTGCATGGGAGCTCACGGTATCTGACCTTCTGTACGTCTTGTCAATTTTATGAAAATTTTTTGCAAATTGGACCAGTGGTTTTCAACCTTGGTGAGCCCATCGCCCCCTCTAGAGGTTGACTGACGTGTATCGTACTCCGTTTTTCCTAGGAAAAACCATAAAACGGGGCTGGTAAATATCGGTATTATTGAAAATTTAAATGTCTGATTTTAATTGATCAAATGAGACAGTGAGAAGCAAAGGGATGCAAGTTGCAAAATTAAAAATTTGGAGATAACCAGTACAAATGGTAGGTGAAACCCTCCTCTGTCTTGGGGCAAGAGATTGTACTACACTGTAAAAAAAATCCGTAAAATTTACAGAAAAAAACTGTCAGCCAGGACGCCAGTTTTCTTCCGTTTATTTTACAGAAATCTTCCGTATTTTTATTATTTATTCAAGCTGATTTATTATTTTATGAAGATTAAAAAATGAAACTATACTTTCATAAATCCATTTCAATATTTACTATACTACTACGAAATATATGTATACAAAGGTAAATTTCCGAATATGCCTCTGAAACAGATGACAAAAAAACATAATAATAAAATATTGATTAGGATGCAATGAAATGGAAGTTGCAAACGATTTAAGACTTTCTCGCTTTAAATAAATATAAGATCAAAAACTCGAGCACGATAGCCAAAATCCAAACACGCGGGCGAAATTTCGAAGATTTGAAGAAAAACAAAGTATAACCGGTTACAGATACAAAAAAACAGAGAAATCCAGTATTTTATTACGAACAGTTTTTTTCTGTAAAAAATACGGATAACTTCTTCAAAATTTACAGTTTTTTTTTACAGTGTAGTAGCCCTGGTATAGCATGATTTAGAAAAAATTTCAAAGAAAGCCTACCTAGGATCTGATCTTTAAACGCGTTTTACTCGAAATTTAAAATAGTTCACTTGCATCCCTTTGCTTCTCACTGCCTCAAATAGGCTCTTTGGTATTTTCTTGGCTATTGGCAACAATAAAGTTTTAATTTGTTCTTATAGTATTTTAGAAGACTAAATTGCGTATGTTGCCAAATGGCAATCTGATGTATTTAAGGGTTAAAACCAGATTTAGCTTTTTCGTACATTTTATGAAGTAAGTTCGTTTCAACTCGTGATTTGCTAACATTAAGTCGTAGAATAAATACCATATGATTTTTATGTGTCCACATATCATCCAGGTATGTACCGAAGACACGATTGAAGACATTCTAGAGAAATATTTCAAGTTTAACAGCCATGCGAGAAGTTACACTTGGAGATACGGAAATGAAACCCTAGATATGAAGCAGACGTTGGAAAACAATGGGATTCCAGACACAGATGAAGTTGCTGAACGATTAAAAATGAATCCTTCGCTCTTTATTCCGACTCTAAATTTGTATTTTAACCATGATTTGACGGAAATGTGACCGAGGTCTTCCTGTTAGGAGTTATAAATAAATATGAACATTTGCCTTCGATTTACGAATTGAACCGCACGATGACTGCGGACTCACGCTGGTGAAATCAATTTACTCTATCTATTAGTTTGTAGTCACACTCAGTCTCAACGACATGACATCTGCCTCTAGCTCGGTTATTCACTGTTCCAGACTGTATAACAAAGACGAAACTGCAGTCTCTGGATATAACAGAGCTGTCGGTATATTGCATGCAAATATGGGCATAGTTTTTGGCCTTTTATTAAAACTGTTTACTTTCACACATAATACATCGTCTTAAATGTGAGGCAGTGGTGGCCTGATCGGTAAGGCGTTGGACTCGTAACTGGAGGGTTCTGGGGTTCGATGTCAGCTGATCGAAGATCCTCCGTGTTCGCAAATGGTGCCTGGGGTGCTTCAAATAGGTCGTGGTTCCCATTCCAAATCAATACCTTTGGGGGTGCCGAACCAGGAGTTGTTCAGTTGCTGGTTTGGATCAAAATTATCGAAATGTGGAAAGATGGTGCTTCCCTTTAGGTGGTGTTCACTTTAGTGGTGCTTTGACTTTGATAAGAAGAACTCTGATGGAGATAAATTAAACAATTCAATTTGCTTTAGTGATTATTATAAAAATGGATTTGCGAATGAATATGCAGAGTTAGCAGTGGCTTACTGAGTCCAAAATATGTCCTGGGAAAAAAGTTGACCGGCAACTTTCCAATTTTTGCAACCCCCCCCCCTTTTCGTGTTGCTCAACCAAATTGTACTAGCGGAACTAAATGTAATTAGAAGAATTACGAAGAAAACTGAAGTACAAAGTGTATTACCTGGGTGCAAAATACTTTCTCATGTTTCAAAATACAGCCGACGATTTCTTATGACCGGGGGAAAGGCATGACTTCCCCCAGAGGATTATAACAAAAATTAGTAAAAGTGTTCCTGAATCGGAAAAGCAGTTAATTTGTTTCCTTTTTGGTGCCAATCGAGCGGGCGGAGCAATAGAATTTCTCGTTAGGCCTGACTGACCTTTTTACAAATTAAAAAAGGAAATTTTTTATGCAGGAGGACTTTAATGATATCAGGTCGTAATTGGGTTTTGACACCAGTCGCTGCAGGGAGAGTAGCGCAATGAAACTTTACCTTACAAGTACAATCATTGATCTTAATTGCTACCGACTCCAGAAATAATGCGATGAGTCAAACAAAAATTGTTATGCAGGTGGACCTTAAATTAAATAAATGCTCAGTTTTGGCACCAATCACCCACCATATAAATAATTTGTTATTTAAAGCAATTTCAATTGCTTCAAATAACAAATTATTTTTATGGAAGATATCGAAGTAAGTTTCATAATGGTCCCAACGTATACAACTTTGCAAATGTACAGGTTTGTTCTGTACTAAACACCGATTCATGGTCTTTGAACCTTTCTTTTTCATCAGAATACTAAAGCATACGATAAACACTCTTAAGGTTTATCACACATTAAAATCCAAAAGATATTTGGTCTCTCAAAATAGTTGATTGGTGACATTAGAGGAAGGGTGGGAAATCGGAAAACTCTCCCTTTAAAAACACATGGGAGTAATCTTTGGTGTCGTCTAGCACGAAAGGGGGAATCCCTGCCGGAAATTTTTTGAACTGAAGTCCTAAACTCGCCATTTTAGGATGTCTGGCGGAGTTGGTCCTAAAAACGCATTATTAAAGTTATCCTTGCTAATAATACGGAAAGACGTGGGGATCGGGGATTTCTTCCGAAATGTTCCGAAACGAAAAGACGAAAAGTGCAGTTTTAAGCTTTCTTTGGCTTCCATGTGACACTTTTGGAGTCGCACTTGGGCTCTCGATACACTTGATTTCGCCACCCGAAGCAAAGGTCTTGACTTTCTTCCCCTTGACTCAGCAATACAAATACAAATGTGACGATCAGCAACAGGTTCTTGACTAAGCTAGGCTGGTCCTAGTCAATTTATTAGTCCTCAATGAAGATCAATGGCTCTCTTAAAGCGAACCACCCCTTTGCCACCGTTACCGCCTTTTCCGGTAAGCTGTTCCAAGTGCCCACAACCCTATTAAAGTAGTAGTTTTTCCTTATTTTTAGGTTATCCTGAGATTTGAATAGCTTAAAACAATGACCCCTTGTCCTGTTTTCGGTGCAAAAATTAAATCCATTAACATAATTCATTTTGATAAATTTAAACAACTGGATCATGTCCCCTCTGACCCTTCTTTGCTCCAGGCTATACATACTAAACCTATTAAGTCTGGTATCATAATCGAAATCTGAAAGTCCCCTTACTAATCTAGTTACCCTTCTTTGAACCCTTTCCAATACACAAATATCTTTCCTCAGATAAGGCGACCAATAGTTATTTTGGAATATTTTAGCTCAAGGACTCCCCTCGTAGTGCTAATTCAAAGTTTTGGAAATTTACTCTGCCGTCTTAGGTGCTTGCGTCATCAGTTACGCAGCAATCAGAGTCGAAACGCTCAGAATCACTTGGGATTTTGGTAGGAGGACAGTTAACCAGTTCCCTTTTTGAATTTGCTCCTCATTCCACCTATCATATCATTTCTTCTTAATGATTCAACTAAGGGTATAAAGAAATAAATGAACACTATAAAAACGTAAAACATTCAATTTATTGTTTCGGAGTTCAACTTTTCTCTTCTTAAATGCACTACTAATTTTCAGCTTTGAATTATCTAATACTCTATACTGAAAGTGTAGCACTTAATGAAAAATGTTCCTGAATTTCAATTTAGTTTCAAGCGTTTTCTACTTCTACTGTCTACGTTATATTTATTCTTTTTGAGTTACCTTTTCGAACAATCAAGAATTTTGAAAAAAAAAAAAAAAAAGATTGAAGATAAATGCTCAGTGACATTCAAATTGCGTAGCTCAATCGTTTTCTTATCTGAACACAGAAACATTGGTTTTGTCTTTGAAAAATCGTGCGATGAAATTTGTTTTCTACAGATCAATTAATAAATCAAATATCACACAAATTAAAGAGTGATGAAAAGTGTGCTGTACTAATAATTTTATTGTTCAATAACTTTCTAAGTTTCTGTTCGTTAAATGCGATACTCGATTCGTCATTAAATAATCTAACGTTCTATTCTATGACGCATCGGTGAAAAATAGTTCATTTCCAACATACAATGAATTCTCTTTTACTCGTCCCTGCTATACGTATTTGTTTTGTACTGAATCGTGCGATAGCACTCATGAACTTATTCCAACGACAAATTTCTGACTCTCTTCCGGTACAAGTTGTACCGCGTTTCAGGCGACAGTTTCATAGCTGGCAGTCTGTATGTTGGGTAGTTCAGGAGGTTCCTGACTCGGGCTCTGGCCGCATTCACTGAGAACATGGCCTTCTTCAAGTAGTAGTCTTTGTAGTATATTGGAGTGATGCTGCTGGAATACCAAGGATATATATCTTCAGGGTACATCTGCAAGAAGGAAAAACACGTCGTTATTAGAATGGCATATATTCTTCTGGAAAGTATTAATTAAAAAAAAAGTCAGTTAAAGTATAACACGTAATTTTTAAGAGGTAATTCATAAAAGTAAAACTGCCTGTGGGGAGATTTTTTTTGCTGAATTCGGACATTTATATGAGAGTAAGATTTTCAAAAAAGGGTAATGAATGATCTTCTCATTAAACGTTTGACTTATAATAGCGTCTCAAAGATGCGTAAAGACTGTACTGGCACATTAAATGAATGACGAATTGGAGACGTCAGTCTATAATGGCACTTGAAATGAACGACGTATTGGATGACGTCAATCTGTAATGGCACTTGAAATGAATGACGTATTGGAGACGTCACTCTTTAATGGCACATAGGAGGATGTCAATCTAAAATGGCACTTGAAATGAATGACATATTAATGATGTCAGTCTATAGTGGCACATGAAATGAATGATGTATTAGAGACGTCAGTCTATAATGGCATATGAAATGAATGACATAATAGAAGACGTCAATCTATGATGGCTCATGAAATGAATGACATAATAGAAGACGTCAATCTATGATGGCTCATGAAATGAATGACGTATTTTAAGATGTCAGTTCATAATGGCTCATAAAGTAAATGACGTATTGAAGATGTCAGTTTACAACGGCACTTGAAATGAAAGACGTCTCCATACGTTATTATATGTCGAGGAGCTATAGTTATCGTAATTGTAACTGTAAGTGATTTTATTAATGTGTCAAAGGGATTCATCTACTGCTCAACTCATCTGTGGACATTGTTCGTTAACATATTCTTTTTGAGGTTCGTACATTTTGTTTAACAAACATTTGGTGAATTTTTAACTACTTATTAATAAATTTAGAGACATAATAATCAATGGCGGTAACATGCATTATCATGTCTTTTTAATGCCTTTCAAAAACATCAAATCGTGGATCAAGATTAAAAATTCCATTAAAATAAAAGATAACCTGCAGAATAACTAACTTTAAGCTATTAAAAATGTAACTAACCGACACTAAATAAAATGGCGTTAAAAGATCTTTTAAAATGTAAAATAATCCACTAAAGGAATGTTTCAAGTGATTTACAATAAAAGTTCGGTTACAATTGTAAAATTAAAACATAAAGCAAATATGACGGCTACGTAAACGGTATTTTTCTGTTTTCGTCAACCTAGGAAAAAACCAAGCTCATTTGAAACGAGTGTAGTAACACCTACTGCCGTGGGAGGGTAAAGCGCAGTATCTGTAGCAGGAAAAGGGGGGAATACAGACTAGCATTTTAAGGGGAGGGGGTGAAAAATATGGAGTTTTGGGAACGAAATATTCTTGACACTTTTTGGGTGTGAATAAAAAGTACCAAATTGGCGAAAAATAAGTCGCTCGGTATGGCACAAACTTTTAAAATTTATATCAGAAGCAATGAAAGGAAGCATTATTTCAAATATTTACTTTTAAACGAATAATTTAAACGAACCAAAAAGATTTCGAAAAAATCTTGCACGCTATTCATAAAGCATTTGAACACAATGTGTAATCATGTATTTGCATGATATTCTACAATCTCATATGCAAATATTAAATTTTAATTACATACAATGATGGTGGGTGGATAGATAATATCGTCAACGGTTTAGGGAGGGAGGGAGGGAGGGGGAGGACATGACCCCCATGACCCTTCTCCTGTACCCGCTCCTGTTCTGCAGAAAAGAGGTTTTGAGATGTTTGAAGAAACACGTTTTGAATTCCATACACTAACAATAGGGGAAGGTTGGAATTTAACGTTTTTTTCGTACTTTATTTCAGAGAAAACTAGTATATAAGCAAGCTTGTACAATTTCGCTAAAGTACAATGGATTAAAAAAAAAGTTGCTGCGCTTTACCTTCCCACGGCGATATAACGGAATAATATCTATTTTATTTTGGTAACTGGTATACTTCAATTAGGTACAACATCTACTGAAATACTAACTAATTGAACTGATGTTTGTGTAACAAAATATTTGTTTTGCAGCTAAGTTGAAGACTTCCGATTTATTCACGCCAATCAGCTATCTGAGATGGCGAAATGATCATGGAAAATTAACGGTTAATAGCCAGAATAAAAAAAATAAGTTCATTTCAATAAATACAAGTCATTGACAGATTCAAGTAACTTATAATTTCGTTTATGAAACACAACATCGTAAGAAACACACTTGCTATTGAAACCTATTTAACATGTTGTGTCTGTATACAGGGTCTTCCATTTTATCCTGCAAGACCTTTATTTTGGCAACAGTTAGTCCTAGATGTATACTTTCAATTGCAAACATGTTCAAAATCAGATGCAGAGTTAAGGTATTGAAAGTTTGAAGCAAAAAAAAAAAAAAAAAAAAAAAAAAAAAAAACGAAATGTAACTTTTTATATGGGCCCCAGGTTCCCTAACTAATATTTAGAGAAAAAAAATCTCCATTGAAAACTATTACTGACACAAAAAACTTGACATTTGTGCGACCAAAACTCAAGGAGATATTAGAGTTTAAAGTTTTAAGGAACGATACAAAAAATGAGATTGGAACTTATCCCCCTTTCAGAGGAATGTTAGGTTGTCGAAGTAAATGAAATAAGTATTTATATTTTTCATTGCTATTGCAAAATAAATGCAAATGTTATGCTATGATACGCAAAAGCACACTGCAAAACCTCGAACAATTTGAAAAATCACACTGTACGCACAAATACAATTTTAAACCTTTGTTAACCGCTATATTTCCCCCAAAAGTTATTATTGATGGCGAGTGTAAAGAGGTGTAAGCCACAAAACGCTGCGTTTTATAGCTCGGTGAGTATTGGTCGTACTAATGTCAAACTTTTTCTGTTGGAATGATTTTTCAATGGAGAAAACTTCCCTAAATATAAGTAAGGGTACCTGGGGCCCGTATAAAAAGTTAAATTTTGTATTTTTTGAGTAATTATTATATTTCTTTCAAACTTTCAATACCTTAACTCTGCATCTGATTTTGAATATTTTTTTAATTGGAAGTATACAACTAGGACTAACAATTGCGAAAATAAAGGTCTTGCAGGTTAAAACGGAACATCCTGTAGATTTAATAAAATTAATTGATAGTGTAAGTAAGGATAAATTAAACATCATTTTGTACACTAACCATATATTAAAGTTATGTGAAACAATCTAACTATTTTCCTATAGAGTTAGGGAATTTTCTATTGTTTCTTGATCAGTTGCAAAGGCGATTGCTTCCAGTTGATCCTGCGAGAGAAACAATGCGATTTACTCTAGGTAATTAAAAACGAAAATAGGATAAACTTTACTTTTCTAAAATCATTGGCAGTTTTAAAAAATGCAAATAATTATTGCTCAAAGAGAAGATATGCAATAAATGTTAATTAGTATGCAAAATATTCTTTCCTTTTAAAAATTAACATTCAAAAGAGATTCAAAGGAAAAAGTTCTCTATCATTATTAAATATATATAAATATTGAAAAGACGTTTTATAGTTATCCTTCGAATCTACGAAAACTAAGGTTATTGCTACGCTATTGTACATGACTATAAGATTACAAAGCTTACAACAAATAATAAACTACACGGCTTTATTCTACGCCTATTTAATAATCTTAAAATTCTTGAAATATTTCTTAACCTGCGGTCTGTTTCATGTGTAGCATTTCCAAATGTGAAAAAATTAAGCAAATTGTATGTAGCTAGTTAAATATTTTTACTACAGTGTTTCCGCTAACTGATAATTTTCTGCCATTTTTACTGAAAAATCGCCCATTTAAACAAAATTAATGATATTATGGTTTATTTTTAAGCAAAATACATATTTTAAGTTCCTTCTGCTTCTAAAAAAACATTAATATTATTTTATAATGAAGTTAAAAAAAAAATCTGCTCCGAACGTAGTCGGTTCTTTAACTGAAATTTTAGACATTTTTCTGAAATTATAAAATATTGTAGGATGTAAGGAGGAATGGTACAATTTTTAACAAAAATAACACTGCTACATCTGCAAATTTTATTACAAATTAAGACTTGTTAACATGTATGTAACAAAAAATGTATTAACGGTAATGATTACGAGATTCGTTTCAAAAAACTACTAAATGTCGTATTCCTAACTTACATAACAAAGGAATTGGATATGTAATTAAAAATTAAAATACCCCGAATAATTTTCAAAAATATTATGCAAAATGACAAAGACAATGTATCATATATGTTATAAGGTTTATATAATTCTGATAAAATCAATTTTATCTCCGTATGAAATATCCATATTCATCTGCCATCAAAATTCTTTAGAGGAGTACCTGTGTAGTATTAAATTTTTTTTTAATGAAGCGTGAGTATTCAGTCTTTGTTATTAAAGAAAGGGATAAAACCACCCTGAGTCATATTGACCCAATCCTCCCTGTTCACAACATAAAATGGCTTAACATGAAGCTTGTTATATTTAAAGCTTGTTTTAACTGCTACTTTACTAGAGTTACATTTAGTCATTTAGAAAAAGTAATAGCAATATGTTAACGCTAATGAATGAGATTGAAAACTTGCATAGGAAAGGATGTGGCAATTTACTTTTGATGATGTTTTATTTTGTGAAGATAATTTTACTGATTCCTGCAGATAAAGTGATTTACAAGTGCAATAGAACCTCGTTTATACGGCCCTCGTTTACCCCAATCAATTTTTGTAACAAAGAGTCCTTAAAAAAAATTACGCTCTCACAGAAAATTTTAAATTAAGCAATAACTTAGCTATAAGTACGCTAAACATTTGCTTTTTTATTTTGATTTGATGAATCTTTTGTACTGCTCTTGTAAAAACAAATTACACCACTGCACCTGAACCATAATGATAAAGTGTTTGAATGACAGTAATTCAAAGTCTCCAGTTCCTTCTAGTACTTTAAATTTGCTCATCGAGTAATGCCTAATATTTGAATTTTGTCTTTTGCATATTGCCTACTATTAAGATGTTGTCTGTCTTTTGTCAATTGAACATTGTGTCCTATTTGAATATTAACTACTGCTCTTGTCAACGGAATTATAAGCTGCACTACAGTCATAGGTTGTACAAACCTTGAGCTGGGAATTCGCTCTTTCCAGCAGTTCAATTTTGTCCCCCAATTTTTTGCTGTCTGCTGCCGACTGCTGCTCATATTCTCTCTGCATCAGAGCAAAACGGGCTTCTTGGAGCTTCAGCTGCTTTCGCAAATCCTCGTTTTCAGATGTCAGAAAATCTAGCTGAGGAAAAAATGAAAAGATGCATTGTTAAATTAAAAATATTCTGTTTGCTTTTACCGTGTAAATTTCTTGCAAATACTTGGAAGCGTAATTCTATGGTATAAAGCACAAGCTTTGGTGGTAAGATTGAAAAAAAAATGAAAAAATCGGGTAATTCTCATTAAAAAGGGCACTATTTTATGTTCTGCGTCAAACAGGGGAGACCCAAACTTAAATTTTTGGGAGGACAAAAATTCTCAATTTGTCGAATGGAACTCTAAATTACGTCGAATGGTGACAATTTTGTCAAGTGAAACTGAAAATTTCGCTGACTGTTATAGTTTTGCAGAATATAACTCCAAATTTTGTCGAACCGTCAGACAAAATTTGCCCAACAGGGAAATTTTTGGAAGGTCACAGTGACTTCCACTGACCTCCGATCAGGCCGCTACTGGGATGATATTAGACCGTCAATCACGATATCATGCCCCTATCTATACTTATAATTTCATTTTATTAGTTTCATTTCTGGGCACAATTTCAATTCATTTGAATCCCGAAAATTCGGTCCTCAATAACCCGCCTGAATCCAGAAAACTCGGCAATATTTTTGCAGGATGAAAGAACCTGTTTCGCATGTTTTCTCGTTAATTCAGCATATTCACAAACACTGCCACTTTTCGGATTTTCATTAGATCGAGTTCTAGGGTATATAATTAAAGAAAATTGTTCGAAAATATCAACAAAAATGTTTGAAATACAATGCTCGACATTGAAAATGCAACACCAAGAAGGAGTGTTCAGAAATTTATGCAAATTTTAGAGTAGACGTACATCACTGAGTTATGTAAATGATGTGAAATGCGGAGCTCTCCGACGCACGTGAAGTAAGATATAAGGGAAGGAACTTGCAGAATGTTCAATATCCGTGTCGTTATTTCTGACAGGAGAATAACGGAAGAAATCTTGTTCTTGTCTTGGAGGATACGTGTAACACGAGAGAAAGCCAGGCCGACGTCAACGAAGGCACTTCCAGCAGATAGACGATTTTACGAGGGATATGGTGATCGGACTGAGAAGGGGAGGTTGGTCCGTACGTCAAATCGCAGCTGAGACCCACATGGATGCGAGCACGGTGCATTGGCTGTGCCGAAGATGGTTGGAACAACGAAATGTGGCAAGATTGAGGGGTGCAGGGGCAGTCAGAGTGACGTCAGAACGCGTGGATCGACGCATCCACCGAAAAGCTGTAGCAGACCCACAAGTCACTTGTTCCTCGATTCTGCTGCAGGTGGAAGATACCCTGAATGTTCTCGTGTCAACCAGAGCCATTTCCCGTCGTTTGGTAGCACGTGGTCTGCAATCCCGGTGTCCGCTATGGAGACTGCCATTGACTCCACAACATAGACAGCAACGTTTAGTATGGTGCCGGAATAGAGCGACGTGGATGACAGAATGGCGAAATGTCGTGTTCTCAGATGAATCCCGCTTCTGTTTATCCAGTGATAGTCGTCGCATACGTGTGTGGCGTCGATGTGGAGACAGATCTAATCCGGCAGTAACTGTGGAACGTCCCACCGTACGACAACGTGGCATAATGGTTTGGGGCGCAATTGCGTACAATTCCATATCACCTCTCGTTCGTATTCAGGGCACTATGACGACCCAACGATACTTGGATAATGTGCTGCGGCCGGTGGCAATCCCTTACCTTCAAGGGCTACCTAATGCAATTTTTCAGCAGGATAACGTCCGACTACACAGTGCTCGCATCTGCCAACATGCCCTTCAAGGCACACAGATGCTTCCCTGGCCACCATACTCTTCTAATCTGTCACCAATCGAACATGTGTGGGATGTGATTGGGCGTCGTTTGCAGACTCTGTCCCTGCCTCGTTCAGAAGAAGAACTGTGACAAATGGTTGAGAGGGAACGGAGAGCCATCCCTCTGGACACCATCCGCACCCTTATTGACTCTATGCCTAGACGTGTGTCTTCGTGTATCGCTGTCCGCGGTGGTCCTACATCCTACTGAGCCGACGCCGTTCTCGATCTGTATTCTGCCTATCCTTTTGAAATTAAGATCATTTATTATTTCTTGCTGTCTCTGTCTTTTTTCCAAATTTCATCACTTTCTGACCACTCCTTCTTGGTGTTTCGTTTTCAATGTCGAGCAGTGTCTTTGAACTAATGATTATTGCATAGCGATACTTTCAAAAATGCCCATAATCAGCCTTAATCAACTGTCGTAATCGGAGGAGGAAATTAGCAGACATTTTCTATGAAGTAGGAAGTGGTTTTATAAATGGTTGCACAATCTTCCAGTGATTATTAACTCAAGTTTTTTGGGTGATATAGCGGAAAAGTTTGGTTGTTAGTTGCGTAATTTTATTGAACCATGCAGAAAAGTAAGTTATAAGTATGGTTCTATGCTGCCGTGGAAAGGTAAAGCACAGCATCTGTAGAAATGAGTTTCAGAGATATCTGAATAAACGTGTTTAGATTCTATACTAACGACGGGGAAATGATGGAATTTGACTTTTCCCCCCTTGCTTTATTGCCAGCGGAAACCAAAAATCAAGCTTGTGCAATAAAGCTAAAGTACAATCGATAACAAAAATGCAAAAACATGAAAAACGAAGCATTTGCAGTTGCTACACTTTACCTTACCACGGCCGTGTAGTTGTTCAATTGGGTGAACCTCCTCAAAAGTTAAATTGAAAAAAAAAAAAAAAAACCGCCATGATAATTTTAGAAACGATAGCCGTGAGATAAATTTTCAGTGATTAAAAAAAAAGACAAAATTGATTTCAAAAAGTGATCCCGGATAGTAGGAAGCAATTTCTCCTCCAAAATACCTATATACGCCTGCTCGTTTACTGTTCCTTGCACAAAGTGAAGCCCATCAACTCCTTGATCAGAAATACATCCCCAAATCATCTGGAATACGGGATGCTATGCTGTGTGTTGAATGCAGTCAGGATGATATTCCTCTCCTTTGCGGCGTCTGTGTACTAGGGTGGATCGAAAAAAATGAAATTTCGAATCCTAATTTGGAATACCCACCAAAAGCTGTGCATGTGTAAGAACAATATACATGTAAAATATTATCAAGTTTGAACAACTCCTTGAGGGTACTACCAAGGCTTGAACTTCTCCAAAAATAGGAAAAAAGTTCAATTTTCCAAAATTTTTATGATAATAATAAGGTTCAAAATTTTTGTTTTAATACCATTAAAATGTTTCCATTTAACACGCTTTTCATGGATCTTCAAAATTATTTACATTCTTTGCAGTATTAGGTTCGCACAGAAGTTCGTGAAATTTCCAAAAACTGACTTTTTTCAAGCCTTTTTGCACATTGCAGTAAATTTTCTTTTAAAGTCCAATTTTTTTTGCAATGACTGCGCAGAATGCAGTTTTAAATGGAAATTAAATTACATTTTATTATATTAACAGCACAGCACCTACGACAAGGAGCGTAATTGCTTCAAACTGGACCAGTGGTAAATTGTAGCACCTGTCTAGCAATTTACCTATTGGTCCTGCAAAAATTCACATGGACCAGCACTTTTACCATCAAGTAATGTGAACGTGACGCAAGGCTGTATGCAGTTCGCACATTAACCATGGGACAGGATGTCCAATTTTATTCTCTATGGTCACAATTGCACCGTTCTTTTTTCTCGTATTCGTGGCCATGCCACCACAGCCAAAAGCTAAAATATCCTTAAGGCTTAAAAAAAATTTCAGTTCAAAACTCACATTGCTGTCGCAACAGGTTTTTCCGTTCCAGAAGTTGGCGTCACATGACCCAAATAAAGAGAATTGGATTTTTCAACCATGGATTTCTCACTTAAAGTTCTTCTATGGCATCTGTTTCCAAGCATTTCTTTGTCATAGTTTTGTCTTTTCGGCTATCGAAAAATGTACTTTTCAAACCCTTTCACTTCCAGTTTGCAGGTTTTGAACAGAGGCACGCGTACTTCGTCTGTGACACTTCTGTCGCTGTCTTCGAATTTTATTCCCATGAACGACTTTAGAGCGATAATTATTTGACACAGTACCAAAATCCTGTAATGTTTCTGAAGCAATTGCTGCAGCATATCGTACATCTTTCAGAAATGCCGTACTGGTGGCACACTCTTGATAGCGTTGGCAGAGAAAGCCTCATTTGTTCCACTTTTGAAGTGACATCAACACCAAAAAATGTTGATGGCTCTGTTGGCGGGAGTATAGCCGTTGCAAATTTTTCTTCCTCTGGAATTGAAACAAAACTTTGCTGTTGATAATCAGTGTTATTACAGCATCTCGTTACGTAAGTGAAAATCTGAAAAAATTATTGATCCTGTCATTCAACGAAATGCCTATTTTTGCCACCCGGAAAATATTCTTTTAACAGGTATCACTGATGAACGAAGTACATCAGAGAACTGGATTTGCGAAGATTTTGAAGGCCAGACAAGTGGATTCTGTTCATGAAAAAATAAGAGAATTCTATAATTCAAGGATTAACTTTAATGCATCAGACTACGCTGATGTTATCAACCGGTAAGAATGTGCAATAACTGCCACCCATTCTCCTATTTTAGCTGGCATATCTAATGAAAGTCTTCAACAATAGATTGAAAACACCAACGCCAATTTTGCGTTCGTTTAGTTCCCCTGTCACACTCAGGTGGTGGAACGCTGTGCTAATGGTGACAGAAGCTTCTTTGTTTGTGATTAGTCAATCGGCAAGACATGACTTCATAAGAGCAAAAATCAAATCTCAAAGTATCATGTCATCGTTTGAATCAAAAAATGATTTCAAAGAGGTTTCATGAATGGATGTGACGAACTATTTTCTGTGGCATTAACTAACTGATACTTTTCAAGTTCCTCATTTTGTTAAATATTGATGCTTATATGTCAAAGCGACTGTGTGTGAGTAAATATACATTCTTTGTAACCAATGCACTTCTCTCTATGTTTTTTTAGTTAATACAACTAAATCATTTTGATACTTTACTTCTAATGTAAAATGAATAATAAATTTATACTTAATACATGTGGCTCGGTAAATGGAAAAGGTAGAATCGAACTCGAAACGCAGCCACCTGTTTTTAGTGGATGCTGGGCTGTTAATGTAATAAAGTTTAATTTAACTTCTGTTTAAAACTGCATTCTCTATAGGCGTTGTAAAAAAGAAAACTGGACTTTAAAAGAAAAAATATTGCAATGTGCAAAAAAGCTTAAAAAGATTCAGTTTTTGGTTAATTTCGCGAAACTTAACGGCTTTTGTGCGAACTTAACACTCCGTCGGTCGCAATATGTTGTAGAACATGACCGGGCGCATTGAGCCTGGGAAGCACACTTTGATCTACTGATCTTTTCTACGCATGTTCACATTTTCTTACGAAAAAAATGTCAACTACAAACACCAAAGAAGGGAAATAAAAGTTTTTCATGATTTTCGAATGTAACAAGTTTATTTGAGAAAATGAATATACATTTTTCCATAAGCTATTGAGGGCGCATGGCTAACTAAAGAATTCGAGGTGTGCCTAATAGATCAGTTGCGCCCGACGGAGTGTTAATAGTGCAAAGACTGTAAATAATTATGAAGATACATGAAAAGAGTGTTCAGAGGAAGCATTTTAACCGTATTATAACAAAAATTTTAAACACTATTATTTTTATAAAATTTTTGGAAAATTGACCTTTTTTTCAATTTTTGGAGAAATTCAAGCCTTGGTAGGACCCTCAAAGAGTTGTTCAAACTTGATAATATTTTACATGTGTGTTGTACTTACACGTGCACAGCTTTTGGCAGGTATTCCAAATTAAGATTCAAAATTTCGTTTTTTTCGATCCACCCTACTGTGTACTATCTGTCGGACCCATGCAGATTAAATTTGGATTCGTTCGAAAACACAACTGATTTCCATTGACCGACAGTCTACCCTTGGTGAGCTTTTGCCCTGTTTAGACGCTGTTTCCTCATTTTTTTGGTCAACAATGGCTTCTTTTGTGGTCGACGTGCCACCAAACCCGAACCACACAGTCGTTTTCGTACAGTAGACGTGGATGCGTGGACATCCGATTCGTTTTCCCATGCTGTTCTAAGGTCTGTGGAAGATGATTGTCTGCTCCGAAGACTGAGTCTATCAAATACCTCTCCTGCGTTGCATTGAATATTCGTGGACAACCACTGCCACTCTTTCTTAATGTGCTTCCGGTGCTGTTTAGCATATTCATTAGTCAAACAACAATCGATTGCGAACAGTTTATTCTTTCTGCTATGGAACGTGACGACAATCCTTGTTTGTCCAATGCAACGGCAACACTCTTCCTTTGAGGTGTCAGTTGAACGTATTTCGACATACTGCAACTCATAAGTCCAGATCGTAAATGAATACGTCGAACGTTCAACTGGTTTTTTTTTTATACAGTTAGAATGATGATGCAATCTTACGAAATAGCTTGCGTCTGTACCGATGCCAATTTGTGTTATATGATGCAAGAACCGTTAAATATTTCATAATTACTTATAAATGCTAAAAATATTTGGATTTCGTGGGTGATGCAATTTTTTTTTACCACCACTGTACGTTAGTCCTGGAAAGTAATAGCCGGATCTCGTATATCCACCATACATACCTTGTCGATGATGTCCATCTTCCCTCTCTCGGACATGAGTGCCTTCCTTATTCCGAAGGACACGCCGCTGTCGTAGAGCGTCTCATAAGCAGCGAGACTCATCCGCAGCTCGTCTCTGACGCGGACGAAGAGCAGCCCCCTCTCCACGCAGTTGAGGGTCTCCTGCCGGATCAGCTCGTCTGCCGGATGGAAAAGATATTTTAATCCACACGACAATCGCAATCTGTAAAACGGTGACGCATCGAAGCGCTACAGCAATCATTTCGCGAGCTCATGGAGCGTCGCCTGCAAATTGATTGGTTAACCATTTGAAGACACGATCACCATTAAAACACTACTGTATTGAGGGCTGTTCACTTATCGACCGTCCATCCCGTTTTTTGACGTGACGGACTGCCGCCGAAAGCAGAGTAGCATTCAAACACAGGCGCCGTACATCAATCACGTTACTGAATTCACCCGCCAGAGAGAAGAGCGTGATGCTCGGCGGAAACCAATGAAATGCCGTTCTACTTTTGACGGCCGTCATATGTCAAGGTTCTTCTGATCGAAACCAGTCCCGTCCAAGATGGCTTGCTGTCATGGCAATCAACAAAGAAAACCTGTTTCGGGAGAAAAAAAAACGTGATGGACGGAACGGACGGCCGGTATGTGAACAGGCCCTATTACTAGTTAGTAGCCGGATGCCGGAAAAAAGCGAGGTTGATTAGCATGCCGAGATATGCGAGGATTCTTTTGCAACAAAACTAAAGTAAATTTTCCCATTCTGTTTCAATCAGAAAGTAAACCATTGTGACTACGATTCGTTCATAACTTTTTTTATATAAATTATTTTTGGTTCCTTTTAGAGAGGTACGTTTAGTTTTTATTTATTGAATAGCAATGGTAAATTCTTTAGCACTGGCTTAGGGGCAGTAACTTACTGCTTCAATGTTTGCTTAGTTTTGATTCAAATTTTATAAAATTATTCGTTATTGAACAATATTTTTCTTGCTAAAATAACAAATGACGTAGTTAATTAATATTTTACAAAATAAAACTGTTTATTGCTACTATTAAGATATGTATAGAACTTATATTAATTTTTAAGCTGAACAAATATTTTTTATAGTATCAATTTTTTTTTACAAACCTTAATTTTAACAGCATGCCGGAAAGGATCAGGCAACTGAATATTGAAAATCTGGTGACCCCCGAATTTTGCGACATGCCGGCTAATGCGGGGTTATACGGTAATTAGCAGACTGGCACAGAGCTTGAACAATTTGACACATCTTTTTTTTACGTATTTAGATGGAGGTTGCCGTTTGTTGGATCAGTGTATAATACAAAATACTAGGCCCATGTTGTCTAGTGCTTACCATGAAAACTCAGGATAGTGTAATAATAATAAATAAAAAAAGTAGTAATCCATAGAGCCTAGTAAAACATGTTTCAAGATGCATAGATTATTTTTCCTCTTGTCCCCGTTTTCAAAATATAAGGGTTTAGACTCTGCCGAAATTTTAAAAACGTACAATAGAAACATGCGCTTGACTGGTTGGGTGACCATACCTAGTCATTTCTCTATGTCTCAGAGCCAGAGTAACGTAAGTGACATAATCGCTACTTTACAGGAGAGAGGGAAAACGTTTGTACGGCACATACAAAAAATGGGACGGGCACTTTTTGAACACTGGTAAGTAATTACAATGGATTTTTCTTAAGAATTACGTTCTTATGGCTCGATGCGGAATAATATTCTACATACAATACGCTCATAAACGGAAAATCGCAGTTTTTGGACTTACGCCACTGTGGTTCTGAGGTACAGAGTTGCCGAATACAAGTATTTTAAAAATTATGCATTTTTTTCATATTTTAGAGACACAAGAATCTTAATATAAAAAAATTACTAATATAAAAAAAATATAGTCAACATCAGAGTTTATGGTCGTCAAAGAGCTAATCAGTGAATAAACATGTCATTTTTTAGTCGTTTCTTTTGTGGAATTGTATAAAAGGAAGTTACTGTTGCCGGTTTTTCCAAGAAAAGTGACTTACTGTTTATAAAAAAAATATATAAATTGTTATGATTGGTTTGACAACGCTACACGATAATTTGTTGACCCGGGATGACCAGATAAATTTTTTGAAATGTCCCCTCCACTGGGAATTTTTCAAAAACTGCTAGTCTGTTCCATACTTTTTTTGTGGGGGGGGGGGGGGCAATATTAAGCATATACGTAGACCAAAAAATATATACTTGTTAAGCTACGGTAAAATATTTCTGTGCGGTACAGATGTTTCAAAAATGTTATCTCGGTTTGACCCATCAGCTAACTAATAGTTTAATTCCCTGTCTCAGTTATTCTTACCAAAACACTGATCGTAGAGTTCTCTCCGTATGGGACAAATTCCAATTTCCCTGGCGTTTCTGTCAATGAGACGAGCATCTAACTTTTCGGCAAGGTTGACTACGTCTAGTCTGGTAGCTGGAGTGCGGGATACGGGCTGAATCCACAGTTTGCCATCTTCTTCGTATTCTCTGAAAATAAAATAAATAAATGTATAAAAAAATAAATACATAATTAAATAAACAAAAAATCCTCACTCCATGATCTTCAAACTAAAATATATAAATGTCAAAACTGGAAAAGTTCGGTATTCTCCTAATAGACGATTTACAGCTCTGTTTGTCTAGTAACTGACTAGAAGGTCCCACTGAAATATTTTTTTTTTATATTCATTGTAAGTGGCGCCATCTATTGAAAAAGTGGACTGCTTGAGCGGTAGATCGCCTATTGGGAAAATACCGCCAACCATTCTTCATTCGCCAGTTGTCGATAGAAACAACTTCCTTACTAGCCGTTTTTTTGAATTAATCGCCACTTATTTTACTGCTGAAAAAACTGCTGAAATTTTTTTTTCCATAGTTTGTTAAAGTTTATAATCCTTAAATATTTGAACCAATGTAAGTAATAGCTTTCATAAAGTAGATCAAAAATGCTGCTTCTTAATTTTGGTGTAAAGATTATGTACAGTTATATTCAAAGTTAAGGTCACAAACATGTTGAGGAAGAGAATATTCTACGTCAAGGAGAGGTCCTCGGGGTCTCCGGACCTAAATCCTATTAAACATGTTTGGGATGGTCTAGGAAGAGCCATTGCACAGCGTAACCGCTCTCCAAAGCTGCCGTGTGCAGGTAAACGGCAGTATCTGCAGAATTGAGTTTCCGGAATATTTGAAGAAACGCGTTTTGGATTCAATACTAACAATAGGGAAATGTTGGAATTAAACGTCTTTTTCGCGCCTTTTTTTCGGCGGAAACCAAATAAGCAAGCTTGTACAGTAAAGTTAACGTACAATAGATAACAAAAATGCAAAAAAATGAAAAATGAAAATTTTGTGGTTACTGCCCTTTACCTGCACACGGCAGAATATTCCCTCAGGAGTTAAAAGCCTCGCTTTTGGAGGAATGGGCTTTGTTGCCTCAAGCATTTGGCGACACCCTCATAAACAATATGAAAGCTCGTTATGAAGTGTAATGTAAAGCAGTGGCGGTGGTAACACTCCATATTAGGCTTTTTCGAGATAAATGCTTTAGCTCTGATTCATAATTTAACACTTTTTGATATAGTTTTGAATAGACCAGTTCAAATTTTTTTCCATGTTTTGTTTCTATATTCTTTCTCCCATTGTAATATATTTCTGTGTCAAAGTTCGTGGCAACACAGTGAAGTTTTTCATTTTTCGCAGAATTTGTGCTTCTGACCTTGTAGTTTTTGACTTGAGTGTATATGTGTTTGTGTGTGATATGATGGGATTTTATGTTCCCATTTTCGGCTCTCAGTTTAGAATTGTAGATTAGCATATTTTGTGTCGTGTTAAAATGGCTTTTTTTTCAATCGCACTACAGTTCTACTTTTCTATTGTTCAGTTTTTTTCACACTGCCTTGAAGAAAACTCAACAAACTCCACAATATTTGGGAAATGTGAAGATTTTATTTTAATGTTATTAAATTGCAATTTCCAAATTTCATTTGATGAAAAGCATTTATAACTTCTTTCGAGCAAAAATTACGAGCAAAAGTGATAAACTAAAGTTTTTCCCGAATTCGTAGGTACTTAGTTACAATGAAATGTTTTTCTAATAGGGTTGTTTCCATCAGTCAAAAGTACTACTTTTAGTCATTAAAGTTGATAGAATGAGAAAAAAAAAAAAAAAAAAAAACGAGGAAAAATTTGTATTTCCAAAACGCTCAATTTTTAATTCATTTTTTAAAATGTCCGATTTTTCAATCAAGACGGGGGTCTTAAAGACGTCACAAGTGATGAACTTTGGCGCGTACTACACTGGAGCACTGAATGCTTACGCTTGCTGTCTCCACGTTTCCAGGTTATGATAATTCAGAAGCAAATTAAATATTGCTCTCCACGCTTGCTATCAACCATATAGTTGCCAGTACATGTGAGTAAAGATGCGAATGAAATATTGCGCTCTGCGCTAATGGCATCAGTGAATGGCATTTCGTCACTTGTGATGTCATGCTCAGAAGCGTAAAAAATAAAATTGAATCTGCGCAACGATTAAAATAATTTTAAAAAAAATTAAACTTTGTCAACTTACTTAAAAAACTGGCTAGAGTTCGATTCTATGTTTTTAAGCATGGTCTTTCAGAAAATAAAATACTTTTAAAATTTCGGAAACAACCCCATTCTTTGAGGTTTGGCTTTTCAGTGATTATTCATTAAAAAGAAAAAAAAAAAATACCTGGGAGGAAGAATTGTGTCCAAAATGTCTGCGACTTGACAATCTTTGTTCTTTGAATCATGTCGAGATGACTTCGGTGATGAGGGCTTGTCTTTGATGTTTGGAAAACGGCTGTCTCTCTGGAAATGAAAGAAACAAGAACTCTGAAAAAGGATCCCGTTTTGAGGAGAGAGATGGGTAGGGTGGTTCAAAAAAAAAAAAAAAAAAAAAACTTTTCTTCAGCTAAAGTCCAGGACATCCCCTATTTTTTTAGACTTACTAATAGTATTATGCTGTAAAAGTTTTAGCTTCTTATTCAAATTTTAAGAGGATGCTCAATGACTCCTCAATTTAACATTAGCCGTAGCATAGAAAATGCCACAAATTTAGAAACATTTAATTTCCTCAGCTTTTTTTTGTAAATAATTATTTTTTTTGCAATGTATATGCATATTACTAGTGTATATTATAATATGTAGCACTGTTTTTTTAGTTCAATGTATTTTTTAACCCTCCCCTTCCCCATACGTATGAAGTTTGGGGGGGGGGGTTGAGCACCCTCTTTCAGTTGAAATAGGAAGCTAAAATTCTTCCAGTATATTACTATCCACAAGCCTAAAAATATTCAGGGGTGTCCTGTTATCTAGGAAAAACTTTTTTTTTACATGTATATTTGAACCATCCTAGGGAGGGATGGTGAAATTGGAACAGTTTAGGACAAAGGAAAAGGAACGGGGTAACGGGAAGTGTGATATCACACATTTTGGTTTAAACAAAGTATTTTTTGTGACAACATGTTTATGTAATGTAGTGTGACACTTTATAGAAGGGAGGGGTTTAGTGAAGTGTGACACTTAGTGGAAAAAAGACGGGGACGTGATGGGGGTTGTCTAATACGTTCAAAAAAGGATTGACATCGTGTATGGACAGCCACATACCATAATCTAACTCAATACCTAATTTGCTCTTCCGTGCAACGAGAAACGATATTATTGCAACAAAATGATACGGCGAAAATCTAAATAAAAAAAAATAAAAAAAGAAACTTGAAGAGTTGTTCTTTTAGCCGATGCTAAATGATTAAAGAAAGAAAAAAGAAGTCCTAAAAATTTTATGTCAAAACATCTTTTCTCGGTGCAAAACCCAAAATGAATAATTTAATTTTAAAATTTAGTACAAAACATGCAAAACATTATAGCTAAATTCTGTCATGAGATAGCAAAATGTTATAAATCAATTTTTTTTTAATTTTTCATTAAAACAATTGTAAAATTCAATGTACCAGGAAAAATCATGATTTTTTTTGCACCAGTAATTATTCAAAAATTGGTTTTTAGATTTTTCATTGTTGATTGTCTGTAAACACAAAAGACACTTCATAACATAAAAATCTCAATTCAAAAATCGACTCGTAATATTTTGCCATCTAACCACAGAGTTAATGGATTAAAATACAGCAGGAAAACAGGTCTTTACTTAGTATACAAGTGCTTATTCCTACTCTGTACATTGAAAAGCAGTAGAAACGAAAAGAGTTAAGTTACTTGGAAAGTCGCCATCTTATTTGGTAGGAAAACTTGAATGAGCTAACGTTACGGAATCAATGACCGTCTCATCAACCAACACGCAATCAAAACTAAGAAAAAATATATCAGTCAAGCAACACCAGATTTAATAATTGAATTCCTTTTTTGTTATACGTGAGCTCGTTTCGTTGATGATGTTGAAGTCTCTTTCTACTACTTAGAAACTTTTTAAATCTGTTATCAAGATCGTTGACGTCCAATAACACGTTAGTAAGGAAGGGCTAATTGGGGCGAATGGAAAAATAATAAAAATGTTTCTACTTTAGACCCATCCCTTCCTTTTGGATGAATGGAATTAAAAACTGATGTGCAATGTGTCCTAACTGAACTCTAAGATCAACTGGGGTATGACTTTGAAAATATTTGTTAGCTCATGCATTTCTCTTTCCATTTACCCCAGTGTGCCTCCATTTACCACTAGAGACTAAGTGGTTAACGAATGTAGTCTTTTCTTTTTCTGTGAGGTTGATGTAGGAGGCAGATAACCGTAGCATAAACAATCGAGACAGCAGCAAAAGGATGTAATTGGACATTTTCAAGTTTTGAGTCAAACGCATTTAACGTTCTGGTCCTAAGATAGGCCTTCACTGAAAAGTTTTATAAATCATACAGTAAAACACCAACTACCAGGGCTACCAGTACCATCTTTTGCTCTACAACAGAGGAGAGGTTCTCCTACCGTTTGTACAATTCATTAATTTTGGAACTTACATCCCTTGGCTTCTCACTGCCTCAATTAAGAAACTCAAGTAGTTCTGCATCAACGATGCTCAATCTGCGGCCCACAGTGAACCGTGGTCACAAGCAAGCCACGAATCCTCCAAATATGATCTGAACTTATTTAAAAAGAAAAATCATTCATAAAATCAAATAGTGAGCTAAAGAAAGTCATGGAAAATACACATAAAAGTGTAATTTAGGTAGGGTTTTTGAAAAGTAAGTCAAAAATAGCTCTGTTGGGCGTACAGATTCTCTGTATGAATAAAAATCACTCTGAAGAAAACGAAGATGATCACAGCTTTCAAACAGTACTGGTGAATGGAGCTGGGGTGTTCACTAACAGGACAAAATGTCATGAACCATGTCCCATCAATGAAACAAGGAGTGTGGTAAGGGTTTTGCATTGGGAGGTTTTGGACCACCTTCCTCACATTTCCTACTTCGCTCTAAGGGACTTCCATCGCTTTGTACCTTTACAGAAACATTTAGGAGAGGTCCGGCATGGAAAAAATCATCGTCAAGAATGTAAAATCACATCAAGATGGCTTGTCGAACTGCGGCATCGGTTCTGAACTGCTGACCTCCCGGATGTTTCTTTTAAGGTCTAAAGAGATGGAATTTACTTGGTGCGAGGGCGGGACTCTCAGGAGAGAAGTCAAAAACCTTATCACACTTCTTGTTTCATTGACGAGACATGTTTCCGTCAACGCAGCATCTTCTGACTGACATTCTATCTTGTTAGTGAACATATAACTCCCTCCACCGGTACCGTGTGAAAGTTTTCATAATCTTCGTTACTTTCAGTGTGGTTATCATTCGCACAGGGAATCTGTACACCCGTCAGAGCTCTGTTTTGAAATCCCATTTAGCATCAAATTCAAATCTTCCAGGAAAAAATAAATAAATAAAAACCCTGAAGAAACACTGGCATGGTTGTTTCCATTTATCACAGAGTATGGTATTAATGGGATAAGTGGGGACACTTAAATTGATCATCAAAAATAGCAAAGAAGTAAAAACTCATAAACTAAATGTTTTTAAAACCTTCAACGTGACAAATGAAACTTTTTGAAACTTGTTATTTGGCATTTGTATGCTAGCAGGAGAGGAAAATGTAACGTCACTAAGTACGAAACAACTTTTTCAGATTCATCTTCAAATAGAGATGACGCCTACTCAACAATTTGAAAACAACAGACATTTTAGTTGGCCCAAGTTTTTTTTTTCTTTCTAATGGGGCTGCGGTAGAGGTACTGCCTTTTGCAGACCTAGTGCAATCCCCCGGCATAGCAACCACCCTTTCACGTGGCACCACTTTCGGTGGGATCTCATTACCAAGAGAATTTTGACGCCCAGTTTCCCTACTAGATGGAGGCCCCTGGGCTCTATTTGATGCGAAAAAACACTAGGAATTTAATTTTGCCAAGAGGCATTCCATGCCAAACGAGTACTTGAGGGATCTTTTACATGCTGCATAATCATACTACAATGACGCTGTCGATTTTTTTCATCTTGAAAATACATCGACTGGAGCCTGGACCGAACCTGCGCCTTTGAGCATAAGAGACCAGTGTCTAAACACTACACCACTCTGTCGGCAGTTGGCCTAAGTTTCACTAAACAATAGTTTAGATTTAAAAATCATCACATGTTTCCATTTGCCCCAATGACCTCACATAAAAAGAGAACAACCTATCTAACCAATAGTTGAGCTTTAAAACTGACCACAAATGTGGTAAGAGTTTGTTTCGATCTACCCCATGTTTCCATTTGCCCCAACTGACCCTACGTGAAGAAAGAACAATCTTCACTAACCAATAGTTTAGATTCAAAAATCAAGAGTTTGTTTCGAATTACCCATGTTTCCTTTTGCCCCAACTGACCCTACATAAAGAAAGAACAATCTTCACTAACCAATAGTAGAGCTTCAAAAATCACTACAAGTGTGGTAATAGAGTTTGTTTCGATTTAATCCATCTTTCCATTTGACCCAACCAACCCTACTTTTTTGACATTCATGGCAACTTTGATTATTTTTTTTTCTCATTTTTTCACTTCCCTACTTATGTTTTAAAAGTGTAAGCACATGTTGACATAATAACAATTCTGAGAAGTGTAAAAATACCTCACCGTTTATGTAGTACATAATCATTCATTATAATACACTAATCAGGATGTCTCATGCTTACAAAGCTAAATAAAATTTAGATGCTGGAAACATGGATCGTATTTTTATTTACCATCAACACTTGAGTGGCAATTGTTGACACTCGATTTTTCAAACTCTTTTGGGACCACGGGAAAAGTTCGTAAAAATGAGAGTTCGTAACAACGTAAGGCATCAGAAACTATGTACTACATATGCAGAGCATATTTCATTGACAGGTTCTAAAAATGTTAATTGAGTTTTTTTTTAAATGCTGCAAAAAAAAAAAAAAAAAAAAAGAAAAAAAAGTTTGGCATCTTGAATTTAAATTATGTTTTTCGCAATCACGAGCGTGCTTGTGTATGAATGTGTGTTTGTGCAGGCGCATGTGTGTGGGTGCTTGTGTGTGTGTATGTATGCATGTGTGTGCTTGTTGTGTATGCAGTGCTGTGTGTGTACGCGTGTGTGTGTGTGTGTAGGCGTTCGTGTGTAGGTAGGCATATGTGTCTGTGTGCAGGCATGAGTGTGTGTATGTGTGTAGGAGTATGTGTCTGTGCGCAGGCATGAGTGTGTAGGATATGGACGCAACCTAAAGACGGTTTTCGCAAGAGGAGCAGCATCGTGAGGCCAGTCGACGCGGCGATGGTGCTGGCAGAGGGAGGTGGTTGGAAAATAAAATCATTGGAATTCAAAACAGTCAAATGAGAAAAATAAAAATCTAAACACCGACATTTAGAATTTCGGATAGTAAGATGAAGGTCTGCTGAATACTTTTAAACCAATTTATTCTTTCACAAAAATGAAAAAGTAACTACGGAGAAAGATGAAATCACAGTTTAGATGAAATGGATTCCCTGAGTTTCTTCCCAGAGATTTGCTGTCCCTGGAGTTGGAATTGTTAGTCGTAAGAGCTACTAGTCTAGTTCGTAAAAAGAAAAGAAAAATTACTTTTTTCAAGTAAAAGATTTTTCGGGACAAACAAACGGTTCGTAAAATCGTGAATTTGTTAGAGGTTCGTAAAATCGCGAGTTTGTAAATTAGAGGTTCTTAAAACACCATGTTTAACAGCATCTTTAGTGAATATCTCATTGGTTGCCTGCAACAGAGCTTCAGTTTTGTTTTCAGTATTTTAGAGAACTAAATTGAGTACTTAGCCAAATGGAAACGCTGTAAGCATTAAATATGATCGAAAATTCAAAGTACAACAAAAAGTATTTGCTCTTTATTATAAACGGTTTGGGTAATTTAAAAGTAATATTTAAAGCTGTCTGAAAGAGCAAAAATGACAAATCTCCCTTGCGTTTTTCTGTTTTATTTCGCCAAAGTTTCTGGATTGGGCCAAAACGGAATGGGACCTGTCATCGAATTGATGAACGACCACGAATATGTTTCGGAATTGATTAGAACATGGCAGTATTTAAAAATAAGAATATTTCCTATGGAAATCGGATACAAATTTGAATTCAACATATAGAATTTAGTTCAACGGAATCTGATTACAAATCCTAATGACTTTCATTTAATACATTTATTATTCAAAACTATCTTCTTTTAATATCTTCCTTTGACTCGAGAATACATTTCTTAACATTGGTTAAAGGGACCTTGAAATTCTCTCAGCACATTTTCAAGGCGCCTGTATGAAATTGACTAGAACTCCAATTATTCAAATATATAGGGACAAGTTCAGGACCCCATTCAGACAGTCAAAAATTCGAATAATTGGTTTTCTCCAAAAAAAAAAAAAGAAAAAAAAGAAAAAAAAAAAAAGGTCTATTTTAATCAAATACTGCATGTGTATTTAACGTCGGAGGAAAAAAAAGAGATCTTTAAGAAAAAAAAGGACTTCTAATAAACTAAATGGAAAGCACGCTACACATTAGAAGCCAATAATAGAACTGCCCTATGAGAAGATGACTCATCACCCAAATAATGTTGAACAATACTAGGAGTAGACACAATGATTTCTTTACGAATCGCAGAATGTTAACGTTTTATTATTTTTTCTTAAATGCCAAAAACGATTCGAATAATCAGCGATTCGGAAATCGGAGTTTGGATAGTTGGAGTTCTACTGTACTTTTTTTTTGAATTTTATCTAAAAAAGAACAAATGTAAGTCACATTTTGTATAGTTCCTATTGATATTTTTGTAGCCTAAGTTGATTGAGGAACAGTGTAATGACGAAACATATTTGATATAAGGACAGTAGGGTTAAATGGAAAAATTAAAGCTTGACCACGGAGAGATGGCACGTGAACTCGAAATGGAAACGGACCATTTCATTTTGTAATACGTAGGATCCACGAGAACGCGAGATTTGGCTGCTTGCGCGTCCAAAACAGGTTACCTTGGAATAATTCCAACCCAACAATGGCGGAACCACTGAGAGAAGTGTGAGGAGTCTAGAAAAAATAATTGTTAAATAAAAACAAAAAACCCGACTGCGTAAAAACCAAGAAAACTAAAAAGAAAAATGTATAAGCCCTGAAGTTTAGAATGTTATTAAGTACTACTGAATAACTACACCGTTGAAGTAGTTTTATAACCGTACACAAATAAGACAAATCATCAATTCAAAAGCAGAATAGAAGGATCAACAGTCGAGTCCCATTCCTTTCTGATTCCCCGTAAAATTTGAATGGGCCCCGATTGTTGATCCTTCTATTCTGCTTTTGAATTTATGATTTGTCTTATCTGTGTACGGTTATAAAACTATTTCAACAGTGTAGTTATTCAGTAGTACTTAATAACATTCTAAACTATTGCATTTATACATTTTTCTTTTTAGTTTTCTTGGCTTTTACGCAGTCGGGTTTTTTGTTTTTATTTAATAACTAGCTGTACCCGACGCGCGTTGCTACGCCAACAAAAAAATACATCATTATACTGATTTTCATGACAATCGGTTGAACGGGGCAGAAGTTGCTACTCTGCAGTGCCACCTGGTGGCGAGTGGCTTCAATGAGCATATTATGCACCTTCTCCGTGGAAAAATACATATATATAGCAATTTTCATAATAATCGGTCCAGGTATCAAGTGAAGCCGTGACTATACTCAAATTTTGTACTCACGCAGTTTGCAAGATCAATCTATCGCTAAAAATATCAAATAGAAAAAGTTTTAAATCCCCCCGTTGCATGAAAAGCCATAAAACAATAAAGAAAGAATTTATTTGTTCAAACTCAAGAAAAATGGCAACAGCTAACTTCTTATTAATGAGATCTTTCACGCGAATTAATTTCTGCAGCCGATAATTTTATTTGTATTTATCCAATGGATTGTGACTTAAATTGGAATAAAAAAGGAACTATCGATCGGATTTTTTTCGAACTGGTCTATAAACATTCCCAGTACCAAAAATAACAAACGGTGAAAGTTTCAGCCAAATCTGCCGGGTAGTTTTTGAGTTCATGGATGACATACAGACAAACATTCATTTATATATATATATATAGATTATTTTATATTTTACACATTTTAGTTAATATTTGTTGACTTAGTTTTAATGATTTTGAGACGGTAAATTTCACAATATTGTCATTTGAGAGAGTTTATATCGTGAAGTTTATTAAGTAACTTGCGGGGTGGTCTAAACTACTGATAATTAGGCCCTCTAGAGACCTAACTCGGCTTACAGCTACATGTGCTTGACCTTCGGCAAAAATGCGCGAACTTAAGTCAACCACAGCACAGCTATATAAACAGCCATGATGACGCGAAATCGGAAACGTCGTCAGCCAAATCTTTCTCGGAAAACTAAAAAAGCCTGTCAAGAAAGTATACGTCGCGAAACTCAGTTCCCAGAAAGAGGGGAAAATACATCCGGGGCGAGGATGTCTTGACCCACCGCCTCAAGCAGGAGAAGCAATCGCTTAGACCACTCGACTACTAAGACCCCAATTAGTAGACTTCGTAAAAAAAAATAAAAAAAAAAAAAATAAAAAAAAAATCAGGCAGTGAAAACTACTCGCCACTGCGTGCGACAGTGTGCAACACTACCCAACGTGCGCCGATCCCGAACTGACAAAATATGGCAACTGGTTGTTGATATGGTGAATTTTGATTACTGTCATGTGTTTAGTGACACTCCCGAGGTTAAGACAAATCGATTGACTTAGGAATTACCAAAATTGGCCTAGACGTTTAGCCCCTAGAACGTCACATAGGAACAGACATACATACATAGACTTATAAACACATTACCCTCCTTTGCGTCGCGCACGCTCAGTTGGGTAAAAAGGGTGTTAAGGTTTTCAACGTTTCACGTTTCCTATTTTTTCCTCAGCCAAAGATCAGCTACTTTTCTAACAGAACTTGCATAGAGAGTGTCCCGTTTAAGCAACAAGTCATCTTTCTATTTTCTTTGCTGTCAGTTCCAGATACGTACTTCTAATTGTGTTCTAATGGCGTTTTTAATGAATTACACACTTACTGTACACTTTTGACAATTTTAAATAACTCTCTCAGTAAATTATGTTCACCATAGTGCACCATATTGAACATGTTAGAAATGATGGAATGCCATCATTTTTGGCTGTGTCCTCTGGGAAATTCTGCAAATATGTCGCGAAGCGTTGTTTTTAAGGTCAGGTAAAGTAATAGGATTATCAAAGCTAAAAATCACATGGCTTGAGGTCTTAGGATAGGGAAGGTCGCAGATCGCGCGAGTGGTCGCTAATGACACGTTCTTTTGTGAAGTGAAAGCAATCGAAAGATAATCTTGAGACTTATTTTTGACGCAAAGCTTATTTGCACTCGTCCACCCGGTACCGAGATGTAAGGTATTAAAGTCTGCAGAAATTTTAAGAAAACCTGCCAAATTTAAAGATTTGGCGAAAAGTTTATTTCACAATTTTACCGTCTGCATTCAGTTACAAATCGTGCGAAAAAATGTTTTCTATTACTTCCTAAAACTCGCTAAAATTGGTGACTTTTCTTAAAATTTTGGCAGACTTTAATACTTTACATTTCTATAACGGGGACAAGAGGGAAAATAATATTTAGAACATTCAGACACAGGTTTTTCAATGCTCTTTCAATTGCTATTTAATTATTTATATATTTTTTTTCATTTTTACACTATCGTGTGATCTTCTGGCAAGCAGTTTTTTGTATGTTTAAATGTCAAAAAGCAAATGTAAAAGATGACGAATCTATTTCATTAAAAAAAGAAACACTGACGTGCACACTATACAGGGTGTTCCGTTTTAACCTGCAAGACCTCCTATTTTTGCAACCGTTAGTCTTGGATGCATACTCCTAGTGGCAAAAATGTTCAAAATCAGACGCAGAGTTAAGATATTGGAAGTTTGAAGCAAAAATAAAAATGAGTCAAAAAATACAAAATTTAACTTTTTATACGGACCCTAGGTTTCCTAACTTATATTTACGAAAATAATATCCATTGGAAAACAAATCCAACACAAAAAGTTTGACATTAGAACGACCAATATTCACCGAGCTATGAAACGCAGCGTTTTGTGACTTACATCGCTTTACTCTCGCCGTCAATGACACCTTTTGGGGGAAAATATAGCAATTAACTGGGGTTTAAATTTATATGTTTGCATAGAGTGTGGTTTCTCAAACTGTTTGAGGTTTTGTCGTGTGTTTTTGCGTGTCACGGCATGGCGTTGTCAAAATTTTTTGAATAGCAATGAAAAATATAAATATTTAGCTTTTTTACTTCGACAACCTGCCATTATTCTAAAAGGGCGATAAGTTCCAATCTCATCTTCTGTATGCTCCCTTTAAACTTTGAACTCGAATATCTCTTTGACTTTTGGTAGCACAAATGTCAAGTTTTTTGTGTTAGTAACATTTTTCATTGGAGATTATTTCTCTAAATATGTTAGGGGAACTAGGGCCCGTATAAAAAGTTAAATTTTGTATTTTTTGACTCATTTTTATTTTTGCTTCGAACTTTCAATATATTAACTCTGCATCTGATTTTGAACATTTTTGCAACTGGAAGTAAGCATCTAAGACTAACGGTTGCGAAAATAAAGGTCTTGCAGGTTAAAACGGAACACCCTGTATAACTTCTTTTATACCCCTATTAATTAAATCGATGTCTTTTTTATAACTTGAAGTAATACACATGTGTATTCAAAAACGCGCATTCAAAGTGATACTTCATAAAATCTTATTTTTTGACTATATTAAAAATATTTTAAATATAGAGTTAGAACCATTTAAATTAAAAAAAAATTAGATGTTTTTGTTAGTTGCTGTTTTTTAAAAATATTGTAAATGATAGAAATCCTAATATGTTGTGAAGCACAAATGACGATTTTTTAAACATTTATAAGCTTTTTTCTTATGCTATTAAGGTGCACTACTTTTGTTAAAATAATTAATTTAATATTTTATGACGAGGCCCAAAGTGACACTTAGTGATCATTTGAGCCAGGATACCTTTGTACCAAGCGAATACTTTATTTTGAAGAATTTACTAATTATTTTTCCTTAAGCTTGGATCTAAAAGTTTAGAAGAGTTTCCTTCATGTTATACCAATCTATATCACTAAAACATGTGCGCAACTTTCTATGTGTCTTTAATCCTATCTCCTCCAGACTGTTAATGTCTGCTAAATCAGTTCTAGTACCATTGGATACAGGGCATTCGGGGAAAGCCATTCCACGCTGTCTCACCTATCTAAACCTTAAAGAGCTAGATATCCTGGGTTGAAGTATTAAAATCATCAATTGTCACCCAATGCAGGTGGCATTGAGCCACTGAGGGAGACGAACGGGGCTTGGTCAGCAAAGTGAGCAGGGGGAGGAGCTCCCAGTAAAACTTTTCAAAAATGAGAGAGACATTTGAAAGTAAAGAAATTGTTGCTTAAAGCTATCCTGAACCTTTGAATGTTCTTTTACATAAAAGGACTATTTCCACATTTTTCAAAGAAAAAAAGGTTTCGAATTTCAATAATTAGTTCTCGCAGGAGAAAGGATTACTACATTGTGTGTTAAAAAAGAGAAATTGTTAAAAGAAAGGAAAGACACTTACCCGAGCTGCTTTGGCTTCAGCAAGTTCTCTTGTCGTTACTAATGATGGAGTTTCATATTTTACCAAAGACAGCGAAGGAGCTGCTATCATCTCACTTAAAGTGGTCATTATTTTCTTAATTCAAAACTCCTTGAGCACAGATCTGTTTCTTCTCCTGGCTTAAGTCCCTCCAGAACATACAAAAGCGTTAATTATTCCACGAACATCTTAACATGTCTCATTCCTGAATTATACAATCTGGAGGATCCATCGGCCAAGAGTCCGTGTAATCAAGATTTGGGGGAAGAAAAAAGTCCCTTCTGTTGTTGTCATCCGTATCCTTGGCGACGAGGTTGGACAACTTCTCGTGCCAATTTTTTCGCTCCCGTCACACTTTACCGCATCGCGAATACCGACCTTGGTACCACTTAGCGAAAAATGATATTAGTCATGCACACCCAGTAAGGAAAAAAAAAGGAAATCCAGAATCCGAGACTTTTGTGCAAATATGAGTCGTGTAGGACTCGTTATGGATAGTGTTTATGATGAATTAAGAGTAAAATTTCCCATTAGCAGTACTAGCGCTATTAACATAATAGTTCTGGGCTCGGATGTTTCAGAGGCGTGTTTGGATGAAACTGACGAAAGGGAAATAAATTTTTTGGAAGATGACACGTGTTGTCGCTTAAATAACTTTTAATAGTTACGTTCAGGAAAATATTAAACTTGTTTGTAAATTGATAACCAAGGATTTTTTCCTTATTTTTTCTGCATACTTGTCATGTTAAGATTTAAGGGCTATTTCTTAAGAGTTACTTTCATTCATAACGCCTGCCTATTCAGTTTTTTTATTATTGTCAAAAGCTGAAAAACATTGGTAATTTCAAAGTTAATATTGTGAATGGAGACTGCAACTTTTCGCCTTATTTCTTACTTTACTTTTCAGCACAAAGGTATTTATTAACCCAACCTTATGAATTTGTTAAGAAACTAACTTCAAACCGGAAATCAAGTTAACATCGATGTGTGAATTTTGAAAATTTGAAACTTATGAAGTAATACAGGTTTACGAAGTTTTATTGAATCAGGTCAACTTCTTTATAAAACCTTTTTTTTCACTATTCTTTTAATTGTTTAGTATTTCAATATTGTTTTAAATTTCAGCTTACAAACTTGCAATATCTAAAAAATATTAACCTCTCTTTATGTACAATATCTTTACAATACCACGAAATTGAATACCGTTTTCTTTTTTGTTTGTTTGCTTTTAGTAAGGATTGGTAACGGGTAGACAATTAAAAAGATAGGGTCTGGTGTGGTAAAGTGGTTATAAAATCGTCGGTTTTCAACTTAAGTGGACATTAAATAAAATAAATTCTTTAAACACTTAAACTTTTTTGGTTGTTATTTTACATTGCATTATTAAAGAACACAATACATAGAATTTCAGGGGAAAAAATATTGATTTAAGTAGTTTTATAACAGTTTCATTTCCGTATGTATTTATGACCACTTTACCCCATGGGGTGGGGGAAAGTGGTCATAGCATGGGGTAAAGTGGTCATAGGTACAAATAGATGCAAAACCGTTACAAATAACCGTAATATTTGTATATTTCGGTTATTTTTATACTTACAAGTATATGCACGAGTATATGCGGGTATACATAAGAATGTATACGTGATTACCTACAGTATACGTGTCTACAAGGGTATATACGCGTATAAACCAACATCATATGCGTGTATGCACTTGTATCTCGAGTATATACATGCATATATGAGTATATGCGTGTATAGTAGACATATATACGCATATATAGGTATACATACATACATATACGGGTATACACGAGTTATTTCGAGGATCCAGTGCGTGTTTGTACATGCCTATTCACGT
Source organism: Uloborus diversus (assembly GCF_026930045.1). Taxonomy (NCBI): domain Eukaryota; kingdom Metazoa; phylum Arthropoda; class Arachnida; order Araneae; family Uloboridae; genus Uloborus; species Uloborus diversus. The sequence continues at coordinate 201,929,145 of NC_072732.1, read as the reverse complement.
ACATACATATGGAAGCAACGAGTATACACGTATGTTTACGTGTAAACACGATTATGTGACGTGTAAACACGATACCAGTATAGACGTATATACGTACATTTACGTGTATATCAGTACATGTATGTATACACGAGTATATCCCCTAATACACATGTATGCTTACAGAGTGAATCCAAGCTCTGGGGCAAAGATCAAAGGGGTGTGAGAAGGAAGGATACGAAGCAAAGAATCATAATGAACTTATGGTCGCTGACGCGCTACATGCACACGAAGCCAGAAACTGATGGATGCAAAACAGGTCACAAATTTGTTACACAAAGATGATTTTACATGACCAGCTGGTGGCGTGATGGTTAGGCGCTGGCCTTGTACGTCTGTGGAATCGGGTTCTGACCTGGGGATGCCGGTCGGTGGATTTTCGAGATGCAGAAACTCATCAGCGCCCATGTCGTATGATTATGCGGCAGGTAAAAGATCTCTACGGTATTCGTTTTGATTAGAATTTCTTAGGCAAAATCAAATTTCTACAGCAATTTCGCATCAAAGAGAGCCCAGGTGCCTAACCCTGGTGAAAACTGGGCGTCAAAGAAACTGTGTCATACATCAACGTCTTAATGGTGACACATGAAAGACTGATGCATTGTAGGAGAGCGCACTAGGCCTGGTTATGGCCCAGACGCCTCTTCAGGTAGGACTCTTATACAGCCCCATTAGGGAAAAAAGATGATTTTAACCAACATTTTAGTTTTTAAGAATTATTTAGAGCAGATGTTAAAGTTACGGCCTGTAGTAGCTCTAATACACGCATCGCAACAAAGGCACAGCGACTGTTGAAAGTTTTTCAAAAGTCTCATTATTGCAACAGAGAATGCTTTGTGATTGCGACGCATGTATTACAGCAGCCGGCCACAAATTTCATCAATCACTTTAACACTTTCTTAAGACCTAAAATGTTGTGTAAAACTGTCTTTTTGTAATAAATTTTGTGACCTGTTTTGCATCCTTTAGGTTCTGATTTTGCGTGCATGTAGCGCGTCAGCGTTGTGTTTGTGAATATATGTTTCTTATGATTCTTGCTTCTTCTACTCCCCTCTTACATCTTTTAACCCATTCCTTGCCCCGGCCGATACAGGATCGGCCGCGCAGTTTGTGTTAATACTGCCCCGGCCGATTCAGGCTCGTCGCAAGAAAATGGTTCCTAACTGCCCTCGACGATCCTGTGTCGTCACGGCGTTTCTAGCAGTTTTTGCTTCGGCCGAATATGTGTCGGCGATCCTTCCAGGGGCAGAACCCTGTTATTGCGCTTCTCTGTTGGGTTCTGGAGCTTTTTGGGGAGCGGTAATCAAGCTCTTTTCCTTAGACAAAAGGGATGTAACTTATAGTATTTCACGGAACTTGCTGTAATTTATTTTATTTTACTAAGATATTAACCTTTCAAGTACTCTTTGATGGGACACGTATAATGCTTCAAATAATCAGGCATTATATTTTTATCTTTTCGTGGAAGCTTTGTTTCTTAGCATTCTGACATTTGAACTCCTGATGAACAAGTGTGAAAATATTTCCTTGCATATTTATCAATATTTCTATGCCTGAATAAAGCAAATAAACAGAAATATGTTTTTCTTGTTATCAAAAATCCACCTTCTTACCCAAGTATCCTTCACTAAATAGTTCATAATCCTCAAATTTTATAATTTATTTTACACAATATTATTTTTTTAAATTATCTTACATACCTTAATTTTGTACGAGTATGTTTTTTTATTATTATAATGTGTTTACTACGCTTTTTATTTATTTGTACACTATTATTATTTTTTATTACTTATTTATTTTTAAATTATGATATTTTGAAACGTAAATTATTCGCGGCACCATTTGATGGATTTTTAGTGATACGGTTTTGAATATTTTTTATTTCACGAAAAAAAAAATGACGACCGCATTGACTATACGTAAAAGTTGATTATGCAAAACATAAAATAGATACGACAGTACGAAGGAAATGATAATATCTTGAGTTCTTTTGTTGTACGCTTTACTCATGAGAAACAAAACATTCCTTTTCTCCCATTCTTTTTCAGATTTTATTTATTGTCTTAAAATAGCTCCAATGTTTTAATTGCACCTTCTTTTATGAGATTTTAAAAATATAAATTAAATATTTGGTTTCTTTTCAATAATCAAATTGCCATAATTAGTAAATAATCCTATGAAACTAAATAAAATTTATCCAAGTACGTTTAAAAAAAAGATTTAAAATCCGACTCGATTTCAAGCAAGATCTCCTTTTTTTTCCCCTTTTGAAGACATGTTCCGTCGTTAAAGCATAAAAGCTTGCTTTGAAATTCCTTTCTGAGCTATACTGTTTTGTTGTAAGAAAATAATGTGGAAGAGTTGACCACAAAACACTAAAACCTTCTGACCATTCTTTGAATGGAACTAACTTGCTCGGATGTTCGCAAAGAGGGTCCTTGGAGAATACAGACCTCCCAGTCGGTCCAGTTACTCCTCTCTCAGCTGGGGGCTTTTAGTTGCATGCAAAAAAGTATCCTTTAGGGAACTAGGGGATTAGCCGGAAGTTTTGATCTTTTGTAATCATTTATCTTTAAAATACTTCCCACGCTTGAGCAACTGATATCTGGGCATTCAGAAGGGATTTAAAAGTCATCTGAATTACGATAAAAGTCGACCATAGTCCTGCCATCAAAGGGATGTCTCTGTGTTTATTGGTCGTTTTGAAGTGTCACAATATATCAAAAGGCACCGAAGAATACTTTTTATCCTGTTAGAAAATCATTCCCACACTTAAAGCGTTTTTGTCTATTCAATTCGCTTGCTCACACGTTGGATCGATCAGTCAATTGTTTGAAGAATGTTTTGTAGAGGCCTTTTGAAAGCTAGATCATCTTACATTTAACAGTAAAAGAAAAAAAAAAAGATATACTGAGATAAAAGCAAAAAGGAAAAATAAATCAATAAAATAATTAGTGTTATGAAAATAATTTCTTTTCGTCCAATCCTCTATTGTTTCTTATTTTCCTGTTATGTACTGCGTAAATGTATGAATATTTCAGCACATATTAGCAACCTTGTATTTTATTGCACTGTTTAATTCAGTGCTTAAAAACAAATAAAGCGAAGCGATTTTCGAATGCAAGCTGAACAGCAAAAACAACATTAAAATATCGATAGCAAAATGGGGAGAAAAGTGTTATTACAACGTAGCAAAAAGCAACTCCGTTTCGTTATCTGCGGCATGCGAGTTAAGGGTTTTCGGGCTGGTCATCGAATGGGTTAAGAATTTGCCCAAGAGTTTAAATTCACCCTTTATACATGTATATCATCTTGTGTGCAAGTGTCTGCTCGAGTTTCGAGTACTTACGCGTATATACGTGTCTAACTGAGTATATAAGTGTTCGTAAATGTACGAGTATAAGCGGGTATATACGTGTATCGATAGTCGAATGTATATTTTTATAGACAAAAAATACTTGCAGTTACCCCTATACTACGCGTTTATTGGTGCATTTATGTTAATACGTATATATACGTGCCTACACGAGTATATGAGTATGCATACGCATATACTCGTATATTTAACCCTGTTTACTGTAAAAACAATACATATTAAGTTAAATTAATATTTCATTTATGTCTGCCTCATACTTAAAGTTTAAGTTACGTTAAAAGGACAATATTCGTTAAGCCTAATATTATGACCACTTTACCCCATCTTACTTAAATTGTTCTAAAAAATTAACCAAAATAGATTCAGCTAACTGCTAATGAGTAAGAGTTCTTGAGACATGTAGGAAGCTTCCTGTGCAGTTAATCTGTTCATAATTCTAACAAACAAAATTTTCCAAGAAAGTTAAAAGAGGTGTTTAGATTTTGAAATTTTTCATATTCACAAAAAATATTTTATTTTACCAAATAAAATTTTGCCAGTTGTGAAATTTTGTATTCAAAATGTTGTTTCTAACTGCCCTACTCTAAAATAAAATTTTCACATTCATTCGAACATTTATTTCCAAGCTATAGCCATTTATTCGACGTATGGCCACTTTACCCCATTGACCACTTTCCCCCACCAGACCCTACTGTTTTAGTTTGAACTTTAACGTAGGCTTTTAATCCTTATTCCAGTTGGGATTTACACGTAAGAACTTCTCCCACAACTTTAAGTTACCTCAACCTGGTAACCGTAATAGGCAACCTTGATATGCTTTCTTGAGCATTCATAAGAACATACACAGAAAAGTTTCATGATGGTCACGACATAATAGTTTTCCTTTTCCATGGTACTCATATGTTTTTCATCTTGGGTGTTACGAGGAATAAGTTCACGCTTCCAAAATTTCTTTCTTACGAAGAAAACGAATTCCTCCACATGCTTACTTCGAAATGTTGCCAAATATTCCCACCTGTGCTGACAACCAGTGGTACAGAGCTAGATTTGGACTGACCTTGGGTTGAAGGAGTCGAAGTCGGGATTAAAACGCTTAATTTTGAGGGACGGAGTCGGTCATTTTCCCAGAGTCCGCATCTTTGGCAGCGTTGTCGGAGTCGGACTGACTTTGGGTTGAAGGAGTCGAAGTCGGGACTAAAACGCTTAATTCCGAGGGACGGAGTCGGTCATTTTTCCTACGAATCCGCATCTCTGGCAGTGTTGTCGGAGTCGGACCGATTTTGGGGTCAGAGTCGGAGTCGAAGGTTCTTAAATTCCCGGAGTCGGCGCCAGAATCGATCATCTTCTCTCTGACTCCACAGCTCTGCAAACAACTCTCCTGGACAATCACCTAAAGTGTGTTTTAGGTGAAAAAGTTACTTTCTCACTGTTGAAATCCCAAACTTTCCAGTCACTGTGTTTATAACTCCTCGACTCTGGACATTTTTTCTTCATTCCATAAAATACCCTTCCCCAGAAGGCAGACGTGGAAAAGCGGTGTTGAATCAAAAGTTAGTGCTAGCACTAGGGGGCTCCGATCCCTGCTCGTTTCACTCAGCAGCCTCCGTTCGCATCTTCGACGGGTTGGTGAACACCGCATTCAGAGGTATATTTCGAGGGTTTCACCCCTTCACGTTGTCGAAACTTGAAAATTAGTGAAATAAAGTCAATTGATATTTTAATTCATATCTCTGCTAATTCAAGTTGAACAGAGATGAAACTTCGAAATTAGTTCTTCGTAAAATTTCAAACTTTTCAGTAACTTTTCCGATTCTCAACTCCAAGCGGTCCTCGAGGAAATCTCTGCTAATTAAAGCCATGCAAAGGTGAGACTGGGCTTATGAGGTTCCCCAAAAATTACAAATCTTTCGGTACCTTTTGCAACTTTCAACTCCCAGTGATTCTCGAAAAGATGGAGATTTCAGACAGCCAGGCAAGACGTGAAAAGATTTTGATACCATAGATAGTACTTCATTTTAAGGACTATGGATTACCATTTAAAAAGTTCCGGATAATTGGTACGTACTTTAATAGCATCCGATTGGATTTCAAAAATATCATTTACTACTTTACCTTACGTTTGGAGAGCGGAATTCCATAAAAGTGAACGTTACGTAATTAAATCTCTCATGTTCTGAACCGAACGGAGTATCAATTTAATGCACGAATACTGAAAATATCAATTTAAAAGTTACCTAAGGTAGTTGAAAATCGCGCATAGTGTTCTATAGTACAGCAGTTCTATGTATTGTTCTATGTAGTGTTCTTTTGTAATAAATGTTATAGAAAATGATACTTACAATTTGATACCATAGAAATCACAATTTACACTTTGTAATAAATGTTATAGAACAATTTACACTTTTTACACTTTTTGCATTTTTTACACTTTTACACAACACAATTTACACTTTGTAATAAATGTTATAGAAAATACTAACTGGGAAGCTATATGAGAGTTTGGTAATTAAAGACTTTTAAATAAGTAACAGTTGAAAGAGTATAGTAAAACATATTTCTGGATGCATTAATTTTGTCCTCGTATTCCGGTTGCCGAAAATGAGGTCCTCAAGTCTGCTGCGATTAAAAGAATAAACGTTTAACTTAAAACCCTAGGTCGTAGCTTAAGTAGCGACACGTCCGCCATCTTGGGGCTAATCGATGTTTTTTTCTATGTCTGCTATGGGTAAGTATCATGTTTTGGTTCTTAACTGTGGTGCTTCTTCACTGTGAATGAACATGGAGTTCATAAGAAACCACAATCAAGATGCAAAATACATTACTTTACCATAGCAGACATAGAAAAAATCATCGTTAAGTCCCAAGATGGCGGAAACGTCGCTACTTAAGCAACGATTCAAGACTTTAGCTTAACTTAGCGAGTTTCGGTGGATGAGAGAAAACATCTTCCACACGCTTTGCAGATGGGTATCCTGACACATACAGATTGTTAAATCGCGTGGATCTTCAATGTTTTGCCAATTCATTAAATTTCTTGTTTTTCTTCAAGTCCTTTCTACAAGGGCAAATGATTTTTGCGTCAAAAAATGTTTCAATATGCTTTTTCGATTGCTATCTATGATTACTTTTTTGATTATCAGACTGTTCGTATGGTTTTTTAGTAGGATGACTCCAACTATTTAATTACCTATAACTATTTACATTTAATGTACCCTTTGAGCAGGTTCGTCATTTTTGTGTTGGAGGTGGGGGGGGGGGGAGAATAGACTCTCTTGGATTTTTAAAAAAATGGTGAAATTATGCAATTTGATTTTTTTCCTATAAAATGCGTTGAGTATCTATCCTCTCCCCCGGAAAACTTTGATAAGACGAGCCTGCCCATAAGCTGATGACTTTCGGTCAAGCAAATTGAAAACCTAGGTTTAAAATTTTCCTTTGTAGATTTTCCCTTGTTTTTTTCCACTGCTCAATTTATATCGCATTACGTACTGAACCGCATAGTTAATCAAGGTTCAGTATGCAAAAAGTTCAAGCTTTCATTCATAAAATGCCGAATAAATTAATATTAAACAGAAGCTTCCATTTCGTGATGAGAACTCCAAATTACGCCTAATGTCAGCTGCAACCAGAGCGTTACCTGTGATTTTACTTTTAGGTCATATCCCTTGATTCATTGTGTCACGCGAAAGCTGAATTTTTGCCTTAAAGTATAATCTAAATGATACAGTGGTCAATTTGATGTCATAAACTCATAAATTAAATGAATTTCAAGATCGTTGGCAACCTGTATTTACGTATAACGATCCGAGAACTGAAAGCGTTGTCTAAATAATTCCTGCAAAAGAAAGTTCAGAAGAATTAGTGCTTTGTGTAAGGGGCTGTCCATGAAGGATGTGGCACTTATTTCATATTTGACCCCACTCCCGCCTCTGTCACGAAGTATCACACTTCTCCATGCCCGTTATTTCCCCTTGTCACATGTCTCACTATTTTCAAAAATATATTACTGTAAAAAACTAGTGATGTCATACTTTTTGTTACCCTCCCTTCCCCTTGTCACAAATTGTCACAATTTCATGAACTCCCTGTCTCCTAAAAGTGTGACATCAAACATGATGACGGGGCTGTCCAAGAATGGTGTCATACGTTTTTTCAACATTTTTGATCCCCTTCGCCTTTTGTCAGAAAGTTTCAAGCTTCATCTTGCCTCTCTTCCTCTTTGTAATATATCACGCTATTTTACATAAATATATTCTTTAAAAAAATGCGTGATATCATACTTTTTGTTACCCCTCCCTCCTCCTTGTCAAAAACTGTCATAATTTCATGAACTCCTTCTCTCCTCAAAGCGTGACATCATTCATAAACGACCTCTAAGAGGGCTTTCCGTGAATGATGTCATATTTTTTTTGTCAACATTTTTCACCCCTCCTCTTTTTGTTACAAAGTTTCACTTCCTCTTGTCTCTCTCCCTCCTCTTTGTCACATATCACGCTATTTTGCATAAATATATTCTTATAAAAAATGCGTAATGTCACACTTTTTGTTACCCCTCCCTCACCCTTGTTCCAAATTGCCACAATTTCATGAACTCCCTGCCTTCTCAAAGTGTGACATCATTCACAAACGATCCCTAAGAGGACTGTCCTTTAATGGTGTCATTCGTTTTTTTTCAACATTTTTGCCCCCTCTCTGTTTGTCACAAAGTGTCACGCTTCGTCTTGCCTCCCTCCATTCCATTTGTCACATATCACGCTATTTTACATAAACATATTCTTAAGTAAATTCTCCTCGCAATTCCAAATCATCCTCAATGTTGTCAGAGAGTCCATGTTGTCAATGTTTACATTTCTTTGGTAAACCTTCCCCCGCTCCGTTGTGACTGCTTTTCCTGCACACACCTGCAAGTTATTGAGACCTTAAAGATATATAGTACAGTAAAATTAGGCCAAAAAATGGCCAAACCCAAACATCCAAAAAAAAAAGGTGAAACCTGTTGCAAATTACTTCTTACCCTTCCAGCAAGAAGGGGTAAAAAGTCCCAGCACTTTGCGCGTCGGGTTTTGGGGGGAAGGGGGGGGGACGAAATAATCCTCTATTTAAATAAAAATAATTTCTATTACTTAAAAAAAATTCTCAAACCTCGTAGAAATCACTCTATAATAGTAAAATAATAAACTCTCACAGAAAAAAATTCTAATTAACAGGGGTGCACAGGCGGGGGGGATGGAGGGGGGGGGGGTCTCATGGAGCAGCTTTGCGTCATTGAAATTTTTAAGGCAGTTTTTTCATGGGGTATTTCTTTCTTTTTTGAGGGCTTTTATTCTGGATGGATACTCCGTCACACTTAAGGGGTGCGCCATCGCTTTTTTTTTGGGGGGGGAGGGAATGAATTTACATCCTAAAATGAACTGTTGCAGTGAAGTTCACGAAATGAATTATGATGAATGACGAAATGAATTATTATTGTGAAAATATTTCCCTGATTCAAACTTTTCCGAAGTACAAAATGCCACATAATGATATGGTAATTTCAGAATGATAGTTCTAAAAGATCTAAGCGAGCTCAGTAACCAAATTATTTGTGATTGGAGTTATTAAACTGTTTAGAGCGCTGGGAAACAAAATTCCTAAGCAGCTTAAAAAAAGTCCAAATTGACCAAAGTTTCCCTACTTCTTGATTAACTTACTTCAACTTTTCTACAATCTTTTGCCATCACCGTAAGGGGGGGACAAACCAAAATCGCCAATAGTGAGACGGGCAATGTTGCAATTCTGCACCCTCTAAGTCGGTGGGGGTTCTCATTTGCAAACACCAAGCTACCTCTCTTTTACGCAGCTGGTTATGTGAATTATGCTAAATATGCAGACATATACTTGCAACACTATCTGAAACTTTTGAGTACATCATGCGATAAAAAAATTTGATCACATCAAACATCAGCTAAAACATCAGCTATCCAACGATCTAACGCAGTGACAAATTCAGGTGGTCTAGAACCTGTAGTGATTCAACGATAGAACAAGTCTTGATGAGAGCAATGAGCAATGCAACAATAGAATGCTAAATATTTACACCTTTTTGTCTCCCATTTTGGAAATCACAATCCGTCTCTAAAGCTCCCAGAAGTTTCTTCCCTCTCAAGTTGGTAGTGGTATTGTTCGCTGATGATAAGATGAGTTACAATGAGACCTTTAACGTTCGGGTAGTAACATCAAAGGATATTGAAGGCAAACAATTTTGTGGCATTTCTTTGCAAAGGAGGTAAACAGTTATGTCTTTAGCTTCTGTTGCGAGAGTAGTTACTATCTGTAAAGATGTGTAAGCCCAAACCATGTTTTACACCGAATGGTACGAACAGTAAAGATGGAATAACAAATTGTTAAAAACTTCTGGTACGAGTTATGCGCTGTCCTCCATCAGTATTCGATGAATCTGGTTTCAGAAGGAAAGAAGTCTTGTATCGTTAAAGTGCTATTATCTGAAGCAAAAGGTTCATCCACCATCACAGAACGAACAGCTGGTGTCATGTATGAGGCAGTGAGAAGCAAAGGGATGTAAGCGGACATTTTTCAAGTTTTGAATAAAACGCGTTTAAAGATAAGATCCTAGGTAGGCTTTCACTGATTTTCTTTTCTAAATCATGCTGTATAGAAGCAACTACCATGTTTACTAGTACCATCTCTTGCCTCAAGATAGAGGAGAGGTTCACCAACCATTTGTACTGGTTATCTCCAAATTTTTATTTTTGCCACTTACATCCCTTTGCTTCTCACTGCCTCATATGTAATAAATGGAAGATACCTGCTTGGTCATATTTTTGGTAATGATCTGTAAGCTTCAAGGAAATATTCCAGCAATGCAGTGTATAGGTAACTTGTAAGTATGGGAAAGCTAGTGTCATTTTTGATGGGTGCAAAGAAAGCACCACAGAAATATAATCTGCGTCCTGTTACAACTTGGCCTTCTGCTCTAGAAGACTTTCTGCGTCTCAAATCTTGTGCTTGCTCTGAGGGGTTCATTGGATATAGTGAATGTTTGAAAAGTCTGAAAGTGGACTGAAGTGCTCAATTATATGCTCAAACTGTGTTAGACGTAGCTGCAACAATAACGATTTTGCTGAGGATCTAGATTCCAAAAAACATCTTGATAACGGAGACTTTTTGTTAGAAGATTAGGAGAAATCATTTGAAAGCAAAAAACAGGTCAGCGTAATTTTTCTGGTCATTTAATCAAAGGTGCACCATCAGAGAGGGTGGAGGGGGGGGGGTAATATTTTAGTATATAATTTTGTTTTGGGAGATGAGCTATGTTCTTATGGGGTGGACAGTCCTGATTTAATGCATTTTAGATTTGCATGGAATAATACTTCTACTTGAAATAAAAGGGGGGCGGGGGTGAGGATTTATTTTATTTGACGGAGGGGGGGGTGCTGTAGCTTTGAGAGGAGGTGCACCATCGATCTTGGAGGATGGACACACTCGATTTCTAACTTTAACTTAGCATAAAATACTGTTTCCATATGAAATGTATGGAGGGGGTTCGGGGGTACTGCTTCGTTTTACGGGGATAGGGGGCTATGTAGCATTGGTGGGTTATGTCATCTCTCTTGGGGGTCAAACACCTTTAATTTCATGCTTTTAAATTTAGTATAACATAATATTCTCACTTTAAATTTACTCTAAAAATTCTGGAAAAATACCCAAAACAGCAATTTTTAGATGCCCCCCATTCAAAAACCCGACGCACAATAGGGTGGGACTTTTTACCTGTTCTTATTGGGAGGGTAATAAACAATTTGCACCAGGTTTAGCTTTTTTTTTGGATGTTTGGGTCCGACCCCTATTTTTACTGTACTAATATTGGAGCCTAGATTTCCCTTGTAGAGCGATAATCTGTGCCCTTTTTTATACCAAACGATGTCATTGTGATGTGGTGAAATTTAATTTTACTCGCACTTGCTTTTCGCTCATTGAGGGGTGCAAACCTTGAAAGGGTCATGGCGCAGACTGCGCCATTGAAATATTTAGGGAGGGGGGTGTTTTTAAGGTGTATTTTCTCATTTGTATTGGGGTATCTTGCTTTTGGGGGATCGTCGCGATATTTAGGGGAGGTGCGCCCTTGATCTTAGGGTGTGAGGCTCCCTTAGATCATTAATATTGCACTGCATTGTCTTTAACTTTTTCTATTTAAGTAGAACAATCCTTATCGAGCATAATCTTTAATCTAAAAGATGGTTTACAGGGTAAAAGCAATAAATAACCTCCTAAAACATTTTGAGGGTGCTTATATGGTCCACAGCACCAAGTATTTGAAGCCCTGTATCCAGCCTTAAGTCTTGGCAGGATTCTTTCCTTATGCTGTCTTTTATAGTGAACTGTTAGTTTTTAATGTGTCACTAACAGACTACGACATCGCAGAGGTTGGTGAAAATGTTTGTAATGAAAATACGAAATTGGTTTTTATCAGTAAATGAATTCAGAAGACTAGTAAAGACTATTCATCGTGTTTTAATAAATGTTCTTAGAAATTAATTTTTCAAGAAAATTTTTTCTCAAGGACAAAAGCAATATTCCTTCTTGTGTGAGAGGGAAACATCAAGTAATTTTTCTTTAAGTTATCCTTTCGACATTTTCTTTCAGCTCGCGAATAATAACTCAAGTTCAAAACCAGTTCAACTCCAAGATTTTAGTCATTTTCTTTGAAAGTTGTATAAATCCAGTTTTGACTAGAAGTAATTTTATGATTAAATGAATGCCATCTACTATTAGTTTATCTAAGCAGTATGTTCTCTCCCCGAAAAAGACTCATATTTTGGCAATAGCAATTAATAAAATTAGAAATACATCTACTTTAAAAATGGTGTAGGTTCAATTTCTGCAAAGACATAATCTGTAGTTTAAAACTAAAAGCCTCTACTCCATATAAAGCCTACTTTATATATTTCTCGCCAACCCCATTAGCTTAATATTAAATGGTGCATAGCAGGCAAAGTGAACAGACAGGTAAATTTTGAAGAACTACGGTAACTTCAGCGAAATTTGGTTGAATAAATGCAAAATTTAGCGTTTTATCACAGATAGATCACCACAAATTGAGTATATATAACCTAAAAATAATTACTTTTAGCAAAATTTGTAACAATACGTTAGATCCAAGATTTCATAATATACGAGTAGATGTAGAAGAAAGTTTTGTGATGGCCATACTAGTTTATTTGTGTAATAGCACTGTAAATGACATACGAATTTCGTTCGAGAAAAATTCGTATAAAAATAAGAATTTCATGCAAGCGCAAAATGATCACTACAAGAATTTTTTTCTTGGATGAATTATCCAATCCAATTCATCCAAGACATAGAAAATAATCTAAAGGATGGAATTTCTTCTCCAAGAACACCAACAGACACTACATTGTTTGGTGAGCATTTTCTCAGTTTGAAAAAGAAAGGGGGAGGGGGGGGGGTAGAGATGTAATCGACAACATGCTCTGATCCATTGTACCACGAACCATCACCAAGGTTGAGATATCGTAGAAAACTACACTGAAACACTTTACCTAAGTTAAACTCAATTTAATGTTATTCACGCAATCTCAAAGTCACCGGAAAAGGAAAACGAATTCCGGCCATTTTCCTGTTTTCCCGACCAACCTTACATCAGGATTCCGATCACGACATCACAGGTGTCCGTTGGCTGCACAGACTGTCCTCGCAAATGGTCTCGACTCAGTTCCGCTTTCATTTATTATCCTTCTCAAGGTTGGGCCATTTATTATTTAAAGCCATGCTCCATCAAAAAAAGGCAGAGAAAGAAATTAATACATCCACTTTTTTATGTTCCTCGAGTAAATCATTTTGATCGAAAACATTGAAGTCAAATAACTCCACGATTATATTTAGACATGAAGAAGTTTTGAAGATGGTTTTATGGGAACATTTTTTGTGTCGAATGTTTCTTATTTTCGTTTTTTCTCCAAAGAAAATCGAAAAATACATTAAGAATATTGTACTTGAACTTTCTCTTTTACCCACGCATGCGCGTGTTATGCATACGTCCCACTCACAGCCACTTCACTATACATATAGGCCGAAGCATGAGGTTAGATTTAGCCATTTTGAATTGGATTTTTTTCATTGTTGCGCAGCTAGGGTTATATGAGCAAAGTTCCGGGCGTTGCCAAATTGGCCAAAAATAATATTTTACAAAAAACAATTCACATGCTGCTATAATTGCTCGCGGTGAATAATCACCAAACGCGATAATTTTCCAGGAACGACAACCACTCAAACACGCGCTCCGATCCAAAATGGCTGAGCTTATTTCGCTGATGCGTCGTTTCGTATACACAGGGGCCTTAATCCCACTCGAGGGTGCACACCAGGGTTGCCAGACGTCCCGGATTTCAAGGGACAGTCCTGTATTTTGAAAAACTGTCCCGCGTCGCGGAGAACTTCAATACGGGACGACTAAAGTCTCGTATTCTAGCAGATAACAATATTTTGCAGAACGAGACTTTATTTTATGAGAAAAAAATAAAGTAAAACAAAAAATGTGAAATTATGAGCTCTAAGAAAATCATGCGACAGCAATAGCAAAAATTGTTTTCGTTTTGATCTGGTTTGTATGTTTCTGTTTTGGTGGCAGACCATGATGAGCCGTATGGTTGCTTCTTCTTTGCTCATTGAGTAATGCTGGAAATATATTTCTGCGAATGCTTCGTCAATCAATCGCAATGAAAGCGATTTTTATATTTTGATAGCCGACATTTTGCGAAGTTTAACGCTTTGTTCGATTGAATTTTTCAGACTTATCATGAATAGACGTCTCAAAAATCCCCTTCCCTTATTACTCCTAGAAACTTGTCCGGTATTTACTGTTCTTAAATTTGGCAACCCTGGTGCACCCCCCCCCTAAGAGCAAGGGCGAACCCCCTAAATATCGCGAAGACCCCTAAAGTATGTAGTTAGTTGTTATGTTCAATGTCACGGATCAAAAAAACATTCTGGAACGTATTACTTTTTCTCTTCTGCTGGATAGACACAACGTGGGAAGAAAATGTTCAACCAACGAAATGAGAACCAGGAGCATGAAAAGTTTTTATCTCAAACTTTGAAGCTAGAAGAAACACACTAAAACATTTATTTAACTGAAACATTTATTTAATTATGTATAAAGTATGCAAAAACGCTTTTCATAAACCAGTGCTTCAGGAAAAAACTCATCAATGAATTATATTTTTACAAGTGCCATGAGTTAGGAAAAAGATTTCTCCAACAATAACAAAAAAAGTTTCCCCGCAGTTTTAGCGTTGAGTTGCACAACGCCTGCTGCGGAGGGAAATTAAATTCCCTTGCTGGTTATTTGTTGTGCCTGTGTTGGGCAGTTTCATTTGGCACGAATAGAAGAGAAACTTCTATATGTTCAAGAAATGTGCAAACGTGCATTGTTTATAACAGGAAAATCTATTACTGTAACCGAAGTAAAAATTACTCATGAAAACGATAGTGAAGTACAAGATAATAAAAACTTGAATTCGGTTCCGTTACATTCAAGTTATTGCAATCAAGAATCTTGGTGATTACTCCGTACTTCTACAAGTCATAAGTGAATCAGTTTTTGTTGAAAGGGCGTAAATCGAACAGTGTTGACTAGTGCCCTTTTAACAAAAAGTGAGTAAACTTACGAACAGTGTTGACTTGTGCCCTTTTAACAAAAAAAAAAAAAAAAAAATCACGAACTGTGTTGACTTATCCCCTTTTAACCTGAGGCGAGTCAACTTACGAAGTACTGACTAAATGCCCTTCTACTAAAAAGCGAGTCAACTGAAGAAAAGGGTTAACTTATGCCCTTTTAACAGAAAGAAGAATTAATTTTGCATCAATTTAGTCTACCCTTTCATATCCTTTATTCAACCTCAAAATAAACACTGTGACTAGCGTTCATGAATAGTTCATATGTATATTTCGTAACAGTTTATTAGGTTACTGTGACGCGAGTTCTTTTGCTTATGCGAGTCATTTTTAAGAAATCAAAGAAATGGTAGTAATGTAAGTTTTGAATAGAATGGTACTTTTGCAATAAATGTGTTATTTCATTCAAAGATAACTACAGAACAAATCAAAGTGAGGTATTTTATTATAACTTGAATGTGTGGATATATTGAAAGCATTCAATTTTTTTTGGGGTTATGTATTCTTGGATTGTGTTATGATGAAAATATGTTATAGAGAAAGGCATTAAAATTCGAACTATAATCATTATTTTATTATTATTATTTTAAAAATCCTTAATGATTCTGATAGAATTTTACATTCCTTATGTCAAAAATAGGGTTGAGTTTTCGGCGATTTTAAACACAAGACCAAGGGTGTAGGATTATATTTGTGTGTAGTCATGTGACTAAAAATATTACTTTATTCTTAGTTTTGTAACTGGTCTGTCCAATTACAAAGACAGTATTAAGCCGTACGTTAAGTTACAGGCGAAGCGAGATCAATAAGCAATCTTCTTTATTGCTGAGAAATGAAGTTTTAACTTTTTTGGTATCAAACATTGTATGTTTAATTAATTTTCCTTGATTTCCTAAACACGATGCATTTGCATGACAAACTGATATTTTTGTCAAATTCAAGTGCAAATACGTTTTATCATTTTAAAAACTTCAACCTCAATCCACACCCATTTGAAGTAAGGTTTTTAATATCCAGTAATTGATGGTTTCATTAAAGCTGCGAAATTTTATTTCCAAGCTCGCGCTCTTTTTATTGACTAGGGCGACCCGTCTGAACCTAGGCATTACTAATGATGGCTATTAATATCTTGATCGCTTGGATCTATGAAAGTAAAATAATCGACTTAAAAATTTTACGTAGCAAATAAATCTTTATTGAAAACTGATTTCTAAATATGAAAAGTGTTTTTTTTTCTTTTAACTCACTAGTTCATTAAGATACAAAGTGTATGTTAAGATACAAACTTTCTGTTCGTGTTTTATCGATCTTTAAGTTTACTATGTATAGTTCTGTTAAACGTGTTTAAAATTAGGTGATGTCTCTTATTTCTTGAAAAGTGAAGGGCTTTTTTACCATTAATCTTGTCTCAATAAACTAGTTTAAGAAACTAATGAAGTTCTGTTGAATATTTACAGACGATTTCTTCGTTAACTAGGATAATTTAAAGATGTCTATTTTACCCTCTTTTCGTGGTATGTCAAAGAGAAAAAAATAATTATAAATTACTTAAACATCAATTATAAGTCTTCGTTATAGGTGACTTGTTTCTGGTTTAGGCGAGGCTGCATATTGAAGTTGTACTGTGCTTTC
The DNA here is from genome assembly GCF_026930045.1 of Uloborus diversus. Classification (NCBI taxonomy): domain Eukaryota; kingdom Metazoa; phylum Arthropoda; class Arachnida; order Araneae; family Uloboridae; genus Uloborus; species Uloborus diversus. Next base: position 201,912,404 of record NC_072732.1, on the reverse strand, counting down.
GTTTTCATAATAAACCAATTCATCTTTCCCGGAATAATATAATCATTGTTTTAAAACATTACTTCTTTCACTGTCCGTTCTCGAAAGCCAAGACTATCACCCGATATCGTTTCTATTTCGAAAAGAGGCGATAGGTTGAGGATGAGTACTTTTTAGCTCAAATTTGTTATCTCTATCTTTTTCGACGCTACTTTGGACGAACGTGCTGAACGAGTAATTTTTCATTTCCAATTTGCATCCTTTTACTGCCGTGCTTCCACACTACATTGATAAAATCGGAGCAGGCCTGACGCATGCGCATATTCGCGGAAGGTTTCAACTTAGGAAAACCGGCAGTAGTTAATTTTTAGTGAATCAGAGATGATATCTTGTTAGAAATGATTATCTATAACTAATTCGTAGAAGGAAATCAGTCAATGACCGATTGCACATTTCTTGTTGGCTTACTTTGGAATAAGAATGCAAGATGCATTATGAATGAAGAAGCTAAGAACTATTTAAATATGGATCGGCAATTAACGTCATATATTACAAAGAGGAAATCTAGTTCCTAGAGAAAAAGGCAAAAATGTTTCCTATTTACAAATTTTAACAGGTGGCGATATAACCATAATGACAACAGTAGCAATTTGAACTCATTGTTAGTAAAACAAACTCCTGACTTGGTTCAGCATAAGGCAGGTTGCATATTTCAAATTGCAGTTAAATATCGATTAACCGAATTTTTTCATCCGAAAATCCTTATTAACCGTAAAACAAAGTTCTTTTTTCAAATTATAACTTCCATATAAAAGACATTTCAAAATTTAAATTCAGTTAACTATGTGTATCACAAGTGCACTATTCATTCCTGTTTCTGTTTTTCATGACTTTACTTCTAAAAACGTGTTTTAACTAGAAATATCGTATGAGATTGTTCTCTAAAATTGAAGCATTCTTTCTTCTCCGAAAATTATAATTTTCTTTTTAACGGTCGAACGAAGAACTTGGAAAAATTCAGGTCCTTTTTTTCCCCTTTTTGTCCGCGAAATATAATTCGAACTCATTTAAATGTACAAGTACATATTGCTCCTCGGAAAAGAAAGTGACACAACTCAAAATTTGGGAAAAAAGTACTAACTATTGATTCAAAATCTAAATTTAATGCTTTTTCTTGCCACAAAACTCGCACCAAATTAGCTTACATAACACGTGCGTGGTGGTGTAAAAACGATATAATCAATAGTGACACATCACTAAAATGTCATAATTTAGAAGAAAAATTTTGGAACTTTAAGTATACATTATTAATTTATACAACTACAACTAACCAGTAAACATCGCATTAGAATGTTTTCGTATTTTAATATTTGAGACTAAATCGCTTAAAACTAAAATTGCGCAAAACCTTTGTTTTCTCCAATGCCGTTTTTTTTTTTTTTTTTTTTTGAGTTGTGTCACGTCCTTTGTCGGGGTGCGACATGTATTTAAGTAGTCATCAGTTAATAATATATGAACTTTTTTCTGCTTCTTTTAGCTTCTAAGTACAGAACAACCTCGTTTATCCGGGCTAACCGAAACAAAGGCAATCGGGATGGTCCAAAATCCGGAAAAACCGAGCAATCTGGGGAATAAGCAAACCAAATTCTGAATGAGCAGCCTAACTGTTCATAATGATAAAGAAACGTAATTTGCACCGAAACTACATAGAATTGATTATGAGACATTAAAAAAAATAGTAAGACTGTTGACACCATTTCTTAACAAAGAATTGGTCTGCTGTCTTCTATTTCAAACACGCGTTGCATTTGATTGGGTCACGCAAACGCTTTATCATTAGTAGACCGAATCAGTAGTAGACCTTTATCATTAGTATATGAATTTTTAGTGTACTTGAGTTCTTGCTGTCATATTGGAAAATTCTCTATGTGAACTTAAAACTTTTAAAAAGGCTACAAATTTGATCCGGATTATTCCAACGAACGCGTGCCGGATAAACGAGCCTCTACTGTAGTCCTTCTTCAACCCCCCCCCCAAGTAATATTAATTCTAATAATTAGTTTGTATTCTGGCTGATGTTCAGTAAGAACGAAATAATCTCCCCTTAGTATGAACATCTACAATGGAATAAGTCGTTTGCAATCACTCTTGTTAACTGGTTAGGTGACATGGAACATAAGATCAAGTTATTGCTGTTAAAATTTACTTATGTTTATAATAAATTTTAAAAAGTTGAGCTTACAGCATTCCACATTCATAAATTTTTATATCTCTTATTTTTTCCTCACTTAACATTGTACAAATTTTGCAATGGCAGTATTGTGACAAAGAAAATCGACAAAGAGCCAAAACATCTTCAGGAAGCGCTCGGGAAGAAAATTAATCTACATGTAGCTTTTTCGTTTCCCGAACCGCGAAATTTTTAATTTTAAAAATAATTTTCGCCTTTTCCAATTGTTTAAAATGTTGAAACCCTCTTCAAAACTGTATATTCGCGACACATTTATTTGAAATATGCAATGGCTGCCTCGATAGATACAATGGTCAGGAATAATACCAGAATCATAACTGCATGCAACTGAAAACAAACTCTCTTAAAATGCTTATACAACTTTCAATCGTTCCATAATAGTGAGCATTGCTGTAAAGTTTTAGTACCTGGAGTTGAAAACAAGCAATCATCAAATCCAAATTTCCCGAGTAATAAGAAAAAAAAAATGTCTTTCTGGTAGCACATTTGGTTTGAAACTTCAACAATTATTTATAAAATTTTCAGAATAAACAGTCAACATGTCGTACGAGAGACGAATTCGTTTCGTGCATAGATAACACAGAAACATCCTGTGACTTCATTTACATTGCATAGCATCAAACTTGCATATATGTTAGTTTTTTTGTACTTTTGATCATAGATTCCTTTCAGATAGTTATGACATCAAAAAACAATGAGACGCGAAACGAATTCCACATTTCAATGGATAATGAGCAAAAATCCATTGAGAGATTAGAATATAATATTAAAAATATCGTGTTTAAGATACTTACATATGCAGTTGGTCGACGCAAAGAAATCTACCTTTCTAATTTATACATTATCAATCACTGATACCTCCCCGATATTACAGAAAGTAAAAGACTACATATCACACACCTGCACCAATACATATTTGTTATCATGTTCGTGGTATAAATCATATTATATACTTACAGATAACAGAACTGACTTTGATTAAGACGTACTACACCGTTAAACATAAAGTTCAATGATTCACCAAGAAATTAGCTAAATCTAGCAAAATTTAACAGTAACCATCTAGTTGGTGTTACGATTCGCTAATGTAATGGTGCTTTTATAAACTGGAGACCAGCAACCATCTTAATTGTGATTCGTATCACCCATGTAATGGAGCTGTTACAAACTGGTGACAGCCAAACATCTTATTGGTGATACGTTTCTCCAATATAATGGTGCTGTTAGAAACTGGTGATCGCTAACCATCTTATTGGTAATATGTTTCACCAATGAAATGGAGCTTTTACAGACTGGTAATCGCCAATCATCTTATTAGTGATAAGATTCAACAATGTAATGGTGCTTTTACAAACTGGTGACGGCCAACTATCATATTGGTGATACTTTTCACCAATGTAATGGTGCTGTTACTATCTAGCGACCACCAACCATTTTATAAGTGATAAGTAACAGCAATGTAATGGCGCTTTTACAAACTGGAGACCGCCAAAAGCATAATAACATTAATAAAACTTATCACCAATAAGATGGTTTTTAAGCTAAATTTTGCAAGACTTATGTTATTTCTTAATGAAATGTTCAACTTTGTTTTTTAGAGTTTAAAGTAAAGTTGGATTGGAAGAAAACTACAGCTCGGATGCGATATATTTGCGATATCGTACGAATATGTGTTTTTATAATCAATATTATCTGTTTCAAATTTAAAACACGTTGAGTTTAGAAAATCAATGTATTTTACCGGAAATACAATCCAAGTAGTTTTATAACTAAAGGTGCCTAGTTTGATGCATAGTTTTACTGGACAATAAATAATTCTATAATCAAGCAAAATGGCAATAAGCACGTCAAGTCGAAATCCCTTACTCAAACAGAAACATTGGGTCATGAATATTTTAATGATTATTAATATTTTTCAGTTTTTCATGGTAAAACAAAAGTGAAGAAGATGAATTCAAGTGTGTTAAGTCAACTCTGGATTGCAAATTTTAAGACAAACAGTGCAAGTACAGAGTTTTATATACCTATCTGTAACAATCTTAACTCTAACAACTTCGGTATTTGCAACTGGAAATAAAGTACAAGAATGGATCAAGTTGCAACAACCGTCAAGCAATAACACAAATTAAAATATAATTTTTTGTTAAATTATAAATTATTCTTTGATAAATTATCACGTTTTCCAACTGTTTAAATATCTGCTTCAAAATCAGATCTGTTATCCGTAGAAACACAGTGTACCACTCATACCGAATGTTGGCTGTACATTTATTACAGAGCTGAAACAAATTAAGATAGATATAAAAATGTACACTAATGTAACTTTCAGTAGAATAATTGGAATAGGTCTTGAAAGACTTGGTAGTCAGCTTAATGCTAAAACAATATCATAACAAACAATTTTAAACAAATGTAAGAAAAAATTAAACAACAGTAGGAGGCAATAACACATTTAAATCCGCCAGTAGTTGCAGACGAGTAATAGCTGAAAGGCACTTAAATGTTGGGCAACTAAAAAAAGTAGAGTTACTTACTCACTCAAAGTATGTTTTGTGGTCGGATTTATTGCCAGCTTTAATGTTAGAACAATCATCCAGATTAAAAGTTTTCAAGTGTGGTTGACACTGAATTTGTGAGAGTTCAGGGTAAAACTCCAAGCAATGTGGTTCCTTCAAAAGTTGCATATTTAAGTATTTCAGGCAATTGTAAAGACATAAACATTTCATTGAAGAAATGGGAAAAAATGCACAAACATTGGGAGTAAGTTATACGTTTGAGCAAACAGCACTTGGTAAAGCTTGACGACAGAGGTCCAATGGTGGGTGAATTGGAAGCAAAAACAGACCGCTTCATTTTGGAACAGGTAGAATAAGCAAGAACGCGCAAGCAGTCAAGTCTCGCGTTCAAGCAGATCATACCAATAGGGAAGTTGCACGAGCTTACGTCACAGGGCACTAAAGCATTGGCTTCCTAGAAGGGAATCGCCGACCTTCGGCGTCGCTTCTCGCCGAGAGGAAAACTTGATTCTTCTGCGCATGCGCGCCCGAGCAAAATCGGCGTTGTGAGTGGCACACCGGAATCACTTGACTTTGATTTCAGCGTCACGCCGAATAGCGACGTCAAAGCTCGGTGATTTCGCTTCTAGGAAACCAGGGTTTAATGGGCAGCCTTCCGCCGAAGATCCCTTGTTTTCACTCGGGACATTTTGAGCGCGCTGATATTTTTATTTTTTAGAAATTCAATAATCCTTTTAAACACACTATGGAGGTCGGATTCGTTAAAGCACAATCTAAATAATCTTCCTCAATTAACATCAATGATGATATTCGAATATTTCCGAGAGGATGAGAGGTTTAATGTTCCAGAAACGCGAGGAGTTAAATGCGAGGAGATAAGCCTTTTACGTTTCGTCTTCGAAGTCGAATGCACGTCCTTCGGCTTCTCCCCTATCGGAAGAGCGCATGACGTCACTTCCTATGCCATTTGACGTCACAAGCGCTTGAACCTTAAAAAGTAATTTAAAAAAACTACTTATCGTATTGCAAAATTTTTTTCACCTATGATGTTCATACATGTTACTCTATCATATAAAAGTAAAATTGAAAAATCGAAAACTTTCCTATTACAAATTGAAGTGGATCGTTTGCGCTTCGGGTTCACGTGCCAACCCTCTGTGGCTAAATTTTATTAGCTTTTATTTCTAACAATTAGAAAAGCATTATTATAATTTAAACTAGAAGTATTCTTTGTACTGTGCTTTAAACCTTCTTTGGTACATTTTATGTGGTTAATTTTGGTAAATCCTTCTCAGAATCTGCTTTTGTATGTAGCGATGGGACATAACTGTGCGTTTTTATCAGGAAACATTTACTTCTGCATTCAGTGGTTTAATAAAACGAAAATTGTGATGATCAGTTCAAAACTTTGCATCAATTTATTCAATCAATAACTAATATTTTCAAAACATACTATATTAAATGTTAATATGAGAGCAATAAGTATTGAAAATGTCAATGTTTAGTCGCTATCACTAACTTTTATGTTTTTCAAATGTAATAACTAAATTATTTAGGTACCAGTGCAGAACAGTTCTGTATTGAAATTCAAAATCGTGATAGCAATGACAAATAAATCGCAGGCGAAAGTCGAATAAGGTAAAATCACCATCCGTTGAAACTGCCACTAGTATTTGCGACTGCAACTAGTATTTGAGGCAACCAGTATTGAGACTGCAACTAGTATTTGAGACTGCAACTAGTATTTGAGACTGCAACTAGTATTTGAGACTGCAACTAGTATTTGAGACTGCAACTAGTATTTGAGACTGCAACTAGTAGTCGAGACTGCAACTAGTAGTTGAGACTGCAACTACTAGTCGAGACTGCAACTAGTGTTTGAGACTACATCATTTATTCTACTTCTATTTCAAATCAATCCCTTAATTCATTATAATATCTCGATAATTTATCATATAAACATATACCAATAAGTTTACTCAAATATAACAGTAGGACAAGAGTTACATTCTTAAATAGCAACTTTTGGAGACCACATCTTGCTTGAAACTGAGGTTAGTAAGTCAGTGATTCAGTACTAAACTTTACTAAGCAGACGTCTAATTTTACAGCCACCTAGGCACTGAAATGATATTAAGAAACTGTCATAACCTCAAGTGTTCTAAAACACTCCGAAAAGTTATAAAGTACCACAATTGTTCCATTTTATATTCTCGCTTAGCAGTTCTAAAATTGAACGGAATTCTGTCGAGAAACAAAGTATAAAGTTTTTTGTTTCTTTTTTTTTTTCAAAAGTTTCAACTTATTTACTTATTTTATTTTCAAGATTCATTGTGTGTAATGGTCTTTCTTTGCTGATTTGAAATGTTAACTGAACTGTAGTTAAAAAATAAATAAATAAAAACGGCTAAAAACGAAAATTTCATTATCATTCTTTTTGTATTTGGAGAAGGAAATTACTTGCTTTTTCATAGAATAGGTAGAAATAATAAGAACAATTTTTAAATGAGCTAATTGAATCCTCAAACACATGCATTGCTGTCTGTTACTCATTTATTAAAGACCTTTAACAGTTCAGTTGGTTCAAATGGGTTTTATGGTATAAATGCTGGACTAGGCCACATTGCTTCAGCTATTGCCGTCACTCAATCTTTATAATGTTACAAATTCTGTAAATAGTATTTTTTTTTTTTTTTTTGATTAATTTGTTGTAATCTAGCTAAATTTGGCGTTTATTCCATTATCTTTCATCTAAAATTATCTTAGTAATGTAACCTGTAAATAATTTCTTGTAATGTACATACAACCCCCTAACATTCGACTGAAGTATACGGTCAATGATTTGTTAAATTTCATTACAAAAATGTTTGTTGGTTTGAAATAAATTCAATGTAATGTTTATTTATCAAGCTGTATATGTTTTTTGATCTTTTTCAGAATAATCATTTATTTATTAACCTATACCAAAGTTTGCAATTTTTTTTGGCTTATAGATATTAATCTTTTAGTTCAAAAGTGTGTCTTACTTTTAATTCGAAATTAAAATGAATGTCCCTCCCACCTTTTTAAAGTTACTTTTATCCTCTGCTACATTTGTTTATGTGTTAACTTCAAACATATTTGAAATGAAGTTATGAAAGGAAAGAAGCCAAATTTCCTGTAAATGTTTTTGATACAATTTTTACACAATTCCTATTTATTTATTTCCTACACCAAAATTAGAAAACCTTAGTTTTATATTTGGCACATCATTTTCAGGCTTCTTGTAAAAAAAAATTGCATTCTTTTCTATTCAGTAACTTTTGTTCGACATTATTACCCGTTAGACCCTATTTCAAATGAAATGAAGAGACTAATTTTCCTGAAGTGCCAACGGGTTTTCTACGAATATATTTTTAGTAAACCCGGTAAAATGCATGCACAATACACTTTTACAGCATTTAAAAATAAATAAATAAACATGTTACTGTTTGACTTGTTCGTTCGATTATAGTCAGAAAACAGAACAATTGTGGTTCTTTAAAGATTCCAATTCTAATGGCAAAGCACCACGGATGTGTGAGAGGAACAGTTTTGGAATTCTGTCCATGAAAAAGCTACAATTTTCAAAACTATTCTTTGAGCTGCTACGTAATTCAAATTCTAATTGAGTCAAAAAATTTCTCGTATAATGTCCATTTCTATGAAGCCTACAGTAAATTCATTTAAAATGCTGACTTTGCAAAAAAACATCTAAATCACTGTCTTTGGATAATATATATGTATATATAATGTTCACAACTAAAAGACTAATTAAAGAGCTAGACTTCCTAAAATATTGGGTAGCGAGTGAGAAAAATTGAGTAATAATCTAGTCTCATGCTCAAATATCTAAAGGCAAAGAGAGTATGTATGCACTTGAGTTATGTACGAATATAAGAACTAAGAGTAGAATAGTTATCCTTTTAAGCAGCAATGTATACATAAGTAAATATATATGTATATTGTTATTTCAATGGACAAGTTTTGGAAGAGATCGGTTGCACTGTGGACAGTTGGAAACACGGTGCTTTGAAAAAGCTTTATTTTATAGTTTTTATCAGGCCGTGGGAGTAGCCAAAGGGGGAGGTATGGAGGGGCAGTTGCCCTTCTTTAGAAGAGAACCACCAAATATAACTTAATTCACCATCATAACATATCACCAAAGATAACTTAAAATTGAAATTTTAGAACTTCAATTTCGGAAAATTTCCGAGAGAGAGCCACGTAACAGCTTTTCCTGCTCTCACCTGACCAAAAATATCATAAGATGTTTTTTTCGGGGGAGAGGAGGGCTTTTAGAAATTTTCGAGGTTTTCACTGTGTGTGTGGGGGGGGGGGACTGAAAACCACTATCTTGTTGCGCCTATGCTTGCAACTCCCTGACGGGAATTCTGGCAACGCCCATGCATCAAGCCCATCATGAAGGGGGGGGGGCAGAAGGTCCTTTGCCTGGCTTTGGACTTAATGTATTTACATGTAAATGGGGGTAGTTTTTGCTGCTTTATTGTACAATTTACATTGAGTATATATACCTTTTGACTCCACTCCTCTTCCCGGAAAAACTCGACATGACGGGCCTGGATTTGATCAAAGAAATATTCCGTTATAAGCTAATGATTTACTTCTGGTTGTGGTTAGTACACTGGTTTCAGTTCTTGTTTTGAGCATTTGAGGCACTTTGATTTAATTTGGATCGAACCGAGTCGAGAATATAATCAACTTGGAAAGTAATTTCGATTTCAAATTCGCTGGAAAGACACTGAGATTTACTGCTGCCATCTATGAGAAAAATATATTACTAACGATTTTTTCATTTCGGTGCTGATCCTCTTTAACTTCAAGTGCTTCATTTTTTATGAATGCTACTGCTACTGTAAAGATAATTAGCCACATTAATACTTTTAATGGTTTCCTCAACATTTTCTACATGTTTCGTAATTATAGAAGAAAGAACTTAATAGAGGAGTGAAATTCTGATAACGCGATTAATATAGATTACAAGTTAACTATTATGAGCAAAACGCAAATGCAAAATCAACTAACAATTATAATTTCCGATATTTCAACGACTTATAACACTATTCTTATAAAATGTGATGACTTTGAGGCATTACAGAAATGAAATAATCTAATAATTGTGCCCATGCGATTTAAATGTAGCATTTGTTCGGTATTTTATCTGATGGTTTCAACAGGGGTTCCCTCCAGGAGAGGGGGGGGGGGGGGACGTCATGCCGTTTTCTTAGCCATTAAAATATTTCAGATAGAGGTATTATTTACCAGTTTTTTTTTTTGTGGGAGAGGGTGCTTTGTAATATTTGAAAGGAGTTGCTATTCATCTTAGGGGGATGGGCACCCCTAGTTTAAATACAATGATGAAGCGGAAATAAAATGATACATCGCATATAAGGAAATGTTAACAAAATAATTAATATTTCTTAAATTTCAATTTTTAGCTAGTAGCTTTGTATTAATTTTGACTTATGAAAATTTTAATGAATCTGAGAAAGTATAGCGTGTGGCGAAAGAAAAATTCATCTTAAGGGGGTCCGGGACACAAAAACCGTCAAATTTTGCAATTTTTTTTTTATCATGTGAAAAATTACTCCGTGTTTCTCTGCTTAAGAGGACGTTTGAATCTTGTTTCTATCTTAAATAGAACGAAAGATGTAATTATTTTTGTTTCATGCACCTAACTAATGTGTACTTAACTTTAAAACTTTAAACTCGTTTTTCTCCATGATGCAATTTTTCCCGATTTCTTGCATTCAAACTCTTATAAGTCAGGAACTGATAAAGTAATGAAACTTGGAGCATATCTTTTTCAAATAGTTTACTTTAAATTTTATTCGGCGAATTTGAAAAAAAAAAAAAAAAAACGTTTACTGCAAAAATTATGATTTAAAAAAAAAAAGTATCTTCGAATTTTTCGAAATTTTTCTTCAAATATTTTTTATTTTTTATTGAATCAATATTTTTGAAATCGCTGAATAAATTTTAAAGCTTAGATATTTGTGCGTAATTCATTTAAAAAAAAATTGAAAATTGATCAAGAATATTTTGAGTTATAGCAATTTAAAGCAATCCCATTTTTTTTTAAACTAATTAAATTTAAATATTTTTTTTCATATTTATGTTATGATTTTGCTTATTAAATAAATGGTGAATCAGTGCAAAAAATTTTAAAACTCTAAAGTATATAATAAAAAAAATTTCAAAATGTGTCCCGGACTCCCTCAAAAAGAAAGTTTTGTCTGAAACGTATCGCTCTTTTTTTGCATTTAAAGTAAAGCGCAGCGGTAGTAAAATAAAATGTAATTTACTTGATGGTTAAAATAGAATACACGATTCAAACTAAATGAAATTCAATATCACTCTTAAGTCTCAATCATAAGAAATAAATTCATCACAGAGCGCTTATAAGTTACATTTTTGATCCAAATGTACTTCAAGCATTGAAACATTTGGAAACAACAATGAAATAAGTTTTGTGTACATTAGTAATTAATATGAAATACATATATCATGTTTTTGCATTAAGGATTATAAAATTAGAAAAGTTAAATTCAATTTCTGAAATTATTTATTAATCTCTAAGGGGAATTCTAGCGCTAGGATTAACTTTTATTTGTTTAGAAAATATCAGCGACTATGAATGAGTTAGCAAGAGAGTAAGGTTCGAGATACTAATGAATGTTTCAAAATGCCAATTGCTCCACGCACCTTAACATTGGAACAAAACCAAAAACCTGAGTAATCGTTCATCTCAGTGATACCCATTGTTCTAAAATTTCTGCCAAGTAAGTTACTTAACCAACTGTAAATTCGAATATCCAACAACCGCTTTGCTAACAAACAAAACCAACGGTCACTTCTATGTTGGTGTGCTTATTACCACGGAAATTAATAATAAAATCATAGGGATTTTTAGTACAGATGTTAATTGTGTACCTCAGAGCCAGAGGAACGTAAATCACATTATGATAACTTTACAGTAGAGAGAAAAACCTTTTTTCTGGAGCATGCTAAGGATGGGGCGCGCACTCTTTTAACCTTGGTAAAAAATTTAAAAGGATTTTTTAGAAAGAATTGCGTTCAAAAGGCTCGACGCGGAATAGGCTTCTGCTTATATAGCACTAATTAACGTTTATGAATTGTGAGACAAAAGAACGGGGTTACCTGCTTACACAAGTTTGTGAAATATATTTAATTAATCATTGGTTAGAATATTGGTGATAGCCTGCTTAAATGGGGTTCACACCTATAAACCCCTAGTTAAGTTTCATGCACTCTAAAATTTTTGTTTATTTGACAGCTGCATCTCTTGTAGATCTGAATTGACATATGGGTGTCCATGTGGTCCACTTTAGGAACTACTCTTATAAATGGGGAGGGGAAGGAGGAAGAAACAATATGAACAAAACTTTGGTTGATTCGACCGCAAAATTGCGAATCGAGAAATTCTTTCCAAAACTCAGAGCTCACAAAATTTTTAATGTAAGGTATGCATAGCTTGAAAGTTGATTGGGACATTAAAGGATTGCTTATAACTCATTCTTATTAATGCAATTAAAGAGTTATTCCCTCCAGAACAACTGGATATCATATTAATTGGAATAAGTGGAAACATAGCAAACCTACTGCATGGGAGGCGTGTAAGATTGAACAAGCCATAGCAACTGATGTGAATCCTGTTTTGACCAGTACGCTTATTTTAAGCAACTGAGTCAAATGATAATCCTGTTTTTACCAATACGTTTATTTTAAGCCACAGCGTCAAATAATAAAGCCTAAAGTCTAAGATTTTGCCAGCCGGAATTAACGTGAGAATTTTTTTCCAGATGAATGGGAACTAATCTTTCAGGGTACAAAACCTGGTTCAACCACTGCCTTGACAATATTTCTCTAATTAATAAGCCTTTCTATTATTCTTTCACCAAAATTGTCTTCTACACATGTTGTAAACATTTGTTTTTCATGGAAGAATAATTTAAATGAGCAGCATGTTTTCACCAGACAGTGGTGGATTTCGAACTGTGTACTGTTTTCACCCTCTAAGTGAGCTGTTTTCTACCAAATTAGATTCGCATGTTCTCTCAATTAAAGCAGCAGAGGGCGTTGGATTTCAGAATTTACAGCACTTTCACTCACCAGGAGAACTATGTCGAATAAAATAATTTTGTGGGCATCACTGATATAACCTTCAAAAACACTCGTCTACTTTTTCAGAGCACCGACGGTTTCCATTTTTCTTTTCAAAAATGGGTGAAAGAGAAAAAGAGTCCATTTTATTTTTGGTTTGTGTGTGAGTGGCCAGTAGTAACAGTCAAATCTGTCTGCCTCACTGGAGAACACAATTACTGAGTAGGTTATCGAAGAATCCTCGATTCTGCGGTTCCGGAGATTTGCTGCCGTCTATGCCGCTGTCTTCCCTGATGGCGCTGAGTCGCTGCGAAGTGCCCCCCTCTTCGAGTTCGAGGGCACCCCCCACAGGTGGTTGTGGACTCCTCGGAGCGGGCAAGGAATCCTTGGGCAGCAGCAGTCACCTCTGCACGGGCATGCGGATTGGCTTGTTGTCCAGGATCTTCTCGATTTCGTTGACCAGGCTAGTGGTCAGCCTTGGCAGTAACTGTGGTGCGAAGAGAAAATTGTTTAAAAGACACGTAAAATCATAGAGTAAAGAAATTTAAACAGACAAGCAAAGGGGAAAATTGTTTAAAAGACACGTAAAATCACAGAGTAAAGAAATTTAAATTAACAGACAAAGGGGAATATTGTTTTAAAGACACGTAAAATCACATAGTAAAGAAGTTCAGACAGGCAAAGGGAAAAATTGTTTAAAAGACACGTAAAATCACAGAATAAAGAAATTTAAATTGGCAGGCAAAGGGGAATATTGTTTAAAAGACACGTAAAATCACAGGGTAACGAAGTTTAAATAGACAGGCATAGGGGAAAATTGTTTAAAAGACACGTAAAATCACAGAGTAGAGAAACCTAAATAGAGAGGCCACGTCTGTGGTGAAAGGACATGAAATTGAAGCCGGAATCATAGGATACGTCGATGCGAAGATGAGCGGGGTTATGATATCATGATCGCTTCGCGAGAATGGTTATCATCAATCTTGCGAAGAGACCGAATAAAGTAGCTGTCCGGATTGGTTTTGCATTTTTATTCACTTTTAACGTAATTTCAGAAACGTGCTTCATAACTCATAACAAAATTCAAAAATATCTAAATTTAAATTAACTACCAATTGAGATCAGTAATGCAATATTTATAATCAAACGTATCAGAAGATTTTAAGCGAGAAGCTAAGGATCTTAGGATACATAGGTGCGACTTGCGGATTCAACTTCTTGGTGGCCTCTCTATCTTAATCTTTGTGTAAAATAGAAAATTTTAACCTGCAACATGATGAAAATTTGCAATTACTGTAGGAACGAAATTTTGATTCAATTTTATTTAACATTTTATTTAATAGCTTTAACACAATCAAACCTTTGATGACCGTAACCAGGCCCGGATCTATAAATTTTGGGTCCCCCTGCAACAAAATCTGTCGGGCTCGTCCCAAGTGGTCAGTAGTGTATATTTGCAACGTTAATAAATCTTAGTGCTAGGTTTTTTTTTTCAACTTTTTATTATCTTTCTTCTGTCGTTAGGCGTCCTAAAGGAGGTAGGCTTCCCCGCACTGCGGGGTCTGCGGGTACGCAGATCCGGTCCTGACCGTAAGATAAGAAATAAAATAATGAAGTTTGAGGTGTTTTTTTTTTTTTTAAATTTATAATTGGTATAGTTTTTTGTGCAATAAGTTGTTTTCCGATTGTGATGGCTCAATAATATGAAAAAGTGTAATTTAAATCATTTTTTCATAAAAATTTTCTCAAATAAACTTGAACCTAGGCGACCCCTTCATATTAGCGCCATTAATTTATGCATGGAGAGAAAAATTGCCCAAATTGCCCCTCCCTCCACTTTGAATCCGCGCCTGATAACAGACAATGCACAGTTAAGTATATTTGTACGTTGCAAGAATGATAATTTCGATATTGCCGAAGAACTTATTTGCGAAGGACCTTTTGATTTGCGCCAACTATTTTCTTTTAAAACTTATCCATCAAGAAGTGTTTTGTACCAGGGTCTTGAACTTGTCTTCTGTTGCTGGTTCTGTAATGCGATGTTACAGCAAGATACGAGCACTGGCTTCTATTTTGTTACAGCTCTAAATTGGTGTGCTGATCTTCTCCACCACTCAGACTTACGGAGATAAATCGTGCTATTTGAGTAAAAATCAAATAATCAACCCATCTATGATTTTTTTTTTTTTTTGTACTTTTTTATATTTTTTCGCATGTTGAAAGTAAAATAAAATAAAGTGGGACGCCTCACGCAAAATTTTTTTTCAGCAGAAAAAGACACTGTTACTAAATAGTTTAACCACCCCGGACCTACAAGAGTGTAACTTAAAAACATTGAAAAGAAATAAAATGGAGGGAGTAAAACTTTCTTACGTGAACCTAATACCCCAAGTCACGTAATAGATTTAAAAGCAAAGCGTTGGAAGAAATCTGGTTTCTTTTGCTAGTGTCACGCAAAACATATCAACCATTCGTCGTTGTTGAGTCACGTGACTTGGAGTCTTAGCCTCAACTTTTGCTAAGCCTATGAGATTGGACTTGTTCCCTCCATTTATATTCCTGCTCTAAGCTTAAAACCTGTAAATCAATGTAATAGCAGTATCCAAAAGAAAGTTTTCATGGCTAAACCATATTGCTCTAGAAGACTTTTAAGGCCAAAGCTGCGCTGTGTTCTCGTAGTGGAAGAAGATTACTTTGTCCTTAAGGCTGTTACAGAAAACCTTGGCCTACCATGGGCTGTCGCGGTATTGATGATGGCAGAAGCAATCTCAACTCTCAACATTAATAACATAACTTAAGGCGTAGATCGGTCATATATAACTGCTAGAATCCGATTATGAGAAATGGCTCTGGTTTTCGGTTAGCGTTACAGTTACATTACATTAAACTTGGCATAATTTTCCAGAAAACACAAGAGCCACATGAACTATAGGTTACTGCTTCTCTTGGTTTAGAATTAAGAAGTAGTTCTTTCGGTTTCACAACTACCATGACGAACCTTGTCACGTTTCAGTTGGTTTAAAAACAAAACCCCGCACATGTTAATTGACTAGAATTAACATATTTGTTCACTGAAATATGTGACATTACCCCCCCCCCCCCAGACACCTGAAAAAGAACCATGAATTTTCTGTGTGTGTGTGTGTGTGTGTGTTTTTTTTTTTTTTTTAAATTTTCAGTGTTAACATGAATAAAAATGCTTTTTCTGTTGAGATGAAAGGCTGCGGTTTTAAATTATATCATGGTTCTGAAAACTAAATTGTGTTGAAAATTTCGCATACTGATCAGACCTATGTAAGGAGACGCATTAAAATGCATGAATAAAGCTATTGAGTCTAAACACAAACAAGAGTTGTAAAAAATGGTACGTACCTGGATGGCATGTAAATGTTCATAGAGCTGTTCTGGTGAGGAAGCTCCGACTAATACACAATGAACACTATCATTTTTCAAGCACCATGCTGTAATTTCATTAAAAATATTTTATTATATTCATTCATCTATACGAAAAGAAAGAAATCATTTTCGTCAGAAACAGTACTTCAAAATAGAAAACTTGTTTGTTCTTAGCAAGATATTAAAGCTTAATTTTTCAACAATACATATGAGAAAGTGAGAAGCAAAGGGATGTAAGTGGACTTTTTAAAGTTTCGAGTAAAACGCGTTTGAAGTTCAGATACTAGAGTACTTCATGGAATTTTTTTTCTAAATCATCTAGTATAGCAGTACCCACCAGAGCTACTAGTACCATATCTTACGCTGAAACGGAGGAGAAGTACTCTAATTATTTGTACTGATTGTCTCCAAATTTTTAATTCTGGCACTTACATCCCATTTTTGCACATGAGGCAGTGAGAAGCAAATGGATATAAGTGGACTTTATAAAGTTTCGAGTAAAACGTGTTAAAGTTCCGATTTTAAGTGGCTCTCAATGAAACGTTTTTCTAAATCAAGCTGTATGGCAGTACCTACCAGGGCTACTACTAACATATTGCCCTAAATCAGAGGAGAGGTTCACCTGCCAATTGCACTGATTATCTCCAAATTTTTAATTTTGGCTCTTACATCCAGTTTTTTCTTACTGCCTCATATGTTATTTCTTTTTACTTCCTTTTACAAAAAAGGAAGTGTTGTATTCGCGAAAAAATTTTCACTCAAAAATCGGCCTTAATTTCCATTTTGCTCACCCCCGAATGAATGTTGAGTTTTTTTTTTTCGACCGACCACACGCGGATATATGCCTAGGAACGTACAAACAACCGAAATATCCATTTTGACGATCTCCAAGTGAATTACAGTGAGTTTTCTCGTGACGTCCGTATGTTCGTATATATGTATGTACGTATGTATCTCGCAGAACTCAAAAACGGTATGTCCTAGAAAAGTGAAATTTGGTACGTAGACTCCTAGTGGATCTAGTTGTGCTGCTTCCCTTTTGGTTGCATTCGGATGTTCCTAAGGGGATCTTTTACACCTTTTTGGTGGGAAATCATTGTTAATTTCAATGCTATCTCAAGTAATGTTATAATTTGTCGAACACTTGGCGATATATCGCCAGGATTTTGGCCGACAAGGTTTGTCGCCAACTTGGTGAAAAATTTGGCGATAATTTTTTTTTTTAATTTTTAAGTCTGGTTTTAATTCGACCAATGTTGGTGATATTTAAAGAGTTAACCACTGAATCACATTAAAATTGCCAATAATGGGGAAATAATTCTGTGTAAAACGTTTTTTTTTTTTTTTTTTTGCTTCGGTTCGTAAGAAAGTAGGGGTGAAAATATTTAGTGTTTCCTTGCTTACTCCAAGGCGCTATTATCATTAAATTGGCGTAAAAGGAAGTCATGTGATGCACACATCAACTCGTTTTTCTCTCGCTTTAAAACAATTGAAGCAGTGAGAAGCAAATGGAAGTAAGTACACTTTTTTAAGTTTTGGAAAAACACGTGTCAAGCTCAAATCCTAGGTAGAAGCTTTTCTAAATTGTGCAATGCAGCGGCACTCCTACCGCAGCTACAATTATTTTCCCTTGCTCATAAACAGAGGAAAGTTTCTTCTACTATTAGCACTAATTATTTTTAAATTTAAAGTTTTGACATTTGCGTTCCTTTGCTTCGAGGTGATTCAATTTTAAATTTGTACTAGCAATGTACAGTTTTGGTTCAGGAAAAAATACATTCAAGTCTTGAACTTTGAACTGTGCAAATTATGCATTTTTTTGACAGTGCAGTACAATCTTGTTTATCCGGACTAACTGAGAACAACGCAATCCGGATAGTCCGGAAAATGTGGATAATAAGCAAAACATGTACTTAAATGTGCCAACGTACTTTTTTTTACAACAAAAGCAATGTTTCTTTACAAAGTTACATATGATCCTTTTCGTGCTAGTTTTTATCATGCATAGTTCAGCTGCAGTGGTGTCGGATTGACGCACACAAGTACGCCGTGATGTCTGTTAAATTACTAAATGCAATTTATAGTACAATCTGTGCAACTTCAGAGGTATAATTATTATTTTCTACATATTTGATGCTTAGCCAAAATAAGAAACAGTATTGTCAAACCAGAAACAGTTCGTGTTTTTGAACAATTGCTGCACAATGTAATCGAATACAATTGAGCAATCGAGTGAATCTCCCGGGCTATTTAATAAACCAGTGCTTTCCGATTCGAGTTGGCAGTTCTCTGATAAACGAATGATCGGTACTTGAGTGAATTTCTTGATTGACTTTATAATCCAGTTAGTTGAGAGTCAAAACAACATCTGGAGTAATTTCAGAATAGAATGATCAACTCGAGTAATTTCAGAATCGAATGAGCAACTCAAGTGATATCAAAATCGAAGGTAGAACTCGATGGTTTCAGACTCGTACAAACATCTCACGTAATTTCAGAATCGAATGAACATCTTCTGTGATTTCAGAATCGAATGAACAGCTCAAGTGATTTCAGAATCGAATGAATTATTCAAGTGATATCAGAATCGAATGAATTATTCAAGTGATATCAGAATCGAATGAATTACTCAAGTGATATCAGAATCGAATGAATTACTCAAGTGATATCAGAATCGAATGAATTACTCAAGTGATACCAGAATCGTATGAACAATCTCAAGCGACTTCAGAAGCGACTCTCTTCCCCAACTAAACACATTACTTGATGCAATATATAACTACTTTATTTTCCTCACCTATTGTTAGTTGTGTTGAGGTACACCCCAATTTTTCAGCTAATAGCGAAAGCTCTTGAAGCTTCGACTGATGCCTGGGGCTTCTTCCCTCTTCAGGACACGTCTTTTCTTGAATCATCGTAAAATTCTAAGACAGAAAGGGGAAAAACTAAATAGACAATTTTGGTAAAATAATTGTTTTAAATATTTTTAAAAAGGGATCATGTATCCCCACATCAAGGGATACTTGATCCCACTGAGAAAATACGTAGACTTTTCATTCGATCAGCAATTTACCTATGGATTTTAATTTTCTACATAATGTTTCTAAAAAAGAACAATATTTCTAATTTTCTTTCTTATATGATAATAATGGGAAAACAAAAATAACATTGTTTTAAATTCAACTAGAAGATTTGTAGAAAAATGGACACAGCTTTAATGAACTTAGATGCTTTTGATCAGTTGCTTAGTCTCCAATAAAGCTTTGAACAATATATTTTAGAAGTAAAACTAATAATTATTTTAAAAGTAGTGTAATGAAGCTAAAATTAAAGCAACTAATAAAAAAAATACAATGATAAGTACAAAAATCATCTTATTTGCTTCTTGTCTTGCCACAATGAAAATAGGAGTTTGAATTTTTTTACAGAAGTAAAATGTAAGTATCTGTATACTTACGAAAAAGAAATGAAGGCCAAGCATATGTTTTTAGAACCTGAAAACTCAAATGCAAACACTACAGCTGTTGTAGTTTTTAAAGTTCCGTTCAACCTAACTGGATCTTAACATTCATTCTCATCTGCAACTTTTGTGAATTTTTTTAGGAAAAATAGATTTATTAAGCATATTACTTTTTCGTTTTAAAAAACTTATTTCAAACTCTGAAAATCCAACTTTTCACTCTATTTAATTTACATAATGGGCAACTCAATTTTTTGTTGTGAATCTAACTATAGCAAAATCTATTTTTATTATATTCAATTAAAAACAAACAATTTCAACTTGTTCAATCTCATTTTGCTGATCAGAGCATAATTTATCTATAGAGTTAGTTTATGTTTATATGTTTGAAGTGTTATGTTTAAATAGAAACCCTGAGTTTGATTACAAGTGCGAACTAATATTTTAATTATTCAGCAGATTAATTGCAGTGTCTGTTTATACCTTTCACTTGTACTATGATAAATCTTACTATGTTAACATGGTTTTGAATGTTTCAAACTAAAGTAAATTTAGTAAACTACAGTTATATTGTTTTCATCGTGTTTATATTTTTATAGGGATATTTGATTTCTGGGAACGTGCATCCCTGAAACCGAAGTCATCAAGTATCCCTGATGTGAGATTTTCACAAACATACTTGTTCTATAATTATTAATCAGTGGCAGTTTACTAAAAATATATCTTCATTATTAAGAACTGTATATACTTTAAAATTATACTTCACAAAAGTGTATATAACAGATAATGTAAACTTCAGAATGTTTTCTTAAAAAAAGTTTCCCTTGACACATTCAGACAATCATTTCTTGAGCTAAAACAAAACGGTTGAACAATACAAAGTGTTGCCAGTTTTTATGTACAAGTATAACTTGAACATTGCTGTCAGGTTCCTAATGATTTTGGTACATTTTTGGCTGAGGGATCATGGGATCAAGTATCCCTAGACTCCCCTACCTACAGCTATGCAAGTTGGACTATGTTAGTTTAGAAGCAGGGGAGGGAGTGCTCTTCAAAGCGTTTTTTTTTTCGGGGTTCAACTGTTTGTGCTTGAAAAGTATTTGAATATTAACTTACAATTGTAACAAGGTGCGCCTTGGATTACTTTCAATAACTTTTTCGATTATTACTTATTGTATATTAATGCTGAAAACCCACATTCACAGAGATATGTGGATGAAAACTGCACCACCTTCGGCAAAAAGGCAATGGGAAATAACTCCGAGCTACTGTTAATATTTAAACGCACAAGACATAGATAACACACGTTGTTGTTGTGTCCTCAAGCTCTGGAGAAGGGGGGGGGGGGGGCTTGAACTTATAAAAACACAGCCTTCAGTACAATTTTTATTTACGCACAGGACAACACAGTACATTACAAGAGAGAGAGAGAAAAGAACATCTGGGGAACTGGTGAACCGGTGAGAATCGAACCTAATATCTCCGGCTTACAAAGCTAGTGCTTTCACCGCTCGGATTAACTACTCTTTTGTTATTCAAATATCATTGCATACTAAGCTTACAAACCATTATGTAACAATTATATCCCATAATCTAGTATCTCCAATTTGATTTAAACTTATGACATAAACAAAAACATTTACATGACAGGCAAACCGAGGAAACACCCATGCATTACATTGACCTGTGAGTACATGAGTTAATATCCAAGCAATTTTATGATTGCACAAGGACTACCATGTCCACATGATCCTACAATAAAGAGAGAAATGGTTACATCTGACCACAAGTTTGAGCAAATTATAGTTATTTTTACTTTTTAATTTTTTTTAAACATTCACGCTTAACTTGAAATTATTCTATGCCCCCCAGGTAGTGAGAATTCCTGTTCAATAATACATTTACATTTTAGCAATGTATGAACGCTAAGTCGGCTCTCAATTCCCATTTAAGCCAGCGCCAATTGCAATTTCAGCTATCATTTATTAACTGTTTAGTCATTGTCTGCTGAAAGCTCATGTAAAAAGCAGAAGCTTGGAATGATTTTATTTTAGACTACTAAACAATGAATCATAAAAACTTTGTAAAAATGAAGCTTTCACGGCCGGTGTCAATGATGTTGTGAGATTCCGGGCTGTTGTGCCGTGGTCTGAGTGTTACCCCAAACGTTTCGACCGCATCTGCGGCTGTCATCTTCAGTGTTTACGTGGTCGAAGCTTCAAGGGAAGTGACTTCATCGCAACTGATGCAGATTTCGAAGTGTTGTCACTATTTATGTGGGAAGAGCTAGTCTTCCCTTCGTTTTGGACCGGGATTGTCTGATGAACGGTCGTCCTTGTTTCTGGTTGGCTGAAACTTGAGTTCTCTTCATTCTGGTTGAGGATTGGCTGCTGGACGTTCGTTACTGTTTCTGGTTGGCTAAAAGTATTTCTCGGGAAAATCCGTCTAAGTGCATCATGCCAGCTTCGACCACGTAAACACTGAAGATGACCGCCGTGGATGGGGTCGAAACGTTTGGGGTAACAACACTCAGACCACGGCACGACAGCCCGGAATCTCACAACATCATAAAAACTTTAATCATTTTTGAAACTTTGCTTTCAAAAACCCTATTTTCGTCTGGTTAGAAAGAAAATGTTGTCTGGTATTAACAATAGTCGAATACTAAGTGCTCTAAGAAAAGATGAAAAATCCTTCAATACCAACCCTGACCTTGATAGAACCTCTAGACAATAAATGTACTCCTTCGTCGAATTTCCCAGTAAACATTCCAAAGGCTTGAGGTGACCACGTCATGGTACCAATACCTAATTTCAAATAAAAGAGTAAGTTTCCAGTCATTATGTAAAAAGCATTAACAAAATTACAATTTTAATTTAAATTCAGATAGCTTTGTAGCATTTATCTATGCATGATTCCGTTACTAGAATTTTTGAATCCATTTAACTCAAATAGAATTCTGTAAAGCGTAAGACAAAGTTAATACAGTACAACGTCAAAAATCGGAACTATTTGGAACTATATAGGAAGTTCAAGTTTTCAAATTGTTCGGATTTTCAAAAATTCGCAAAAGAATACCATTTGAGAAAATAGTATGTGATGCAATGAAATTAAGTAGATACACAATAAGTATGAATATAACATTCAATACAGCATTTTTTACAAAATTTAAAGAAAATGAACTCGAATTGTTTTCCGAACTTAAGGGGAAAATGAAAAATATTTGCAGTACTGTATGCATTCTCTTAAGAAATGTTATACAGTAATTAAACAAAGACAGTTGAGTCAATTTCTTTAAGGAAAAACTGATTTAAACTCATTTAAACAGTTTTTATTTTCGGCTAAAAGAGCTTTGAAATGTGTGTTCAGATTTTTGACTTTCTACTGTATTTATTTCATTGGAGAATTAAAGATTAATTTCAACTCTTCAACGAGTTGAAGGACTCTTTGTGTTCAGTTAAAGAGTAAGCAACCACATTAGGACAAATATATAATTACGAGTTTTTTGAAACAAAATATACATAATTACTTTATGAGTTTGTAGGTCGTGGATCATTCAAAATGTTTCTTGCTGGCCGACACCTGGCTAATCTGACACGCAAGCACTTTGTACAATACATTTAATGTTTAAATCTTGACAGAGTTAAATGTTAACTTCGACTCTCCCAAGAGTAAAAAAACTCTTTGTGGTTCAGTTAAAGAGTAAGCCACCACAATGAAACAAAAATATAATTACTTTCCGAGTTTGTAGGTCTGTGGATCATCCAAGATTGTTTTTTGCTGGCCGACGCCTGGCTAGAATCATATGCCTCACGCTGTATCTCTTTTTAAAGAAATGCAGGCATATTTTACAAACATTCATTACTTTTACCGCATTTACAGAAAAGAAGAAATGTAAAAATTTAAGAAATGATGGGTTCTAGTGCTTCAGAATGCACCAGTCAGATGTCTTCTCAAGATCAAACAGGATTGAACCAGGAACTGTTTCAGCTGAATTGTATTCCAGAAAAGCATTCAAATATAGAATTTAGAAAATAAAATGTAGAATCTAGCGAATTTCGAGCGTGAACTTACCTATTTTATGAAATAGCTCTGGTAAATGTATTTCTACTTTTTCTCGCTGAAACATATGATACTCTGTTTGTTCAACAAGAGGTGGAATGAGGTTAAATTGGCGAGCCACTGTATAAGCTTCCTAAAAGAAATACACTTTCTAATCAGTACATAAGTGTAAAGTAATTGAGAGGCTGACATGGGGACGACAGTAAGTCACAAAAACTAAATTTTACATAGGAAGCAAAAAACGCCAAAGCAAGTGCCGTGGACTACATATAAGTGCCATCTTACGTCGCTCGTAGGACCTAAACCCTTTTTCCAACTGGCTTACTGTTTGTTTATTCCACGCTTGAGCGTTTACTGTTTTTTCCGTGGAAAAAAAAACCGAAAAACTCAAATCAAGACCTGTGACTTATTGTCTTCTCTATTTCAGCCCCTCAATTGGCAAAAAAAAAAAAATAAAAGTATTGATAGAAAGGTTTTGAAATGGAAAAATTGCTTTAGTTCGTCTTAACCAATTCTTTTTCCAGTTTTCGGATTAATAATGATTTTTTTAGACTTGTTTTACATTACACTTTTTTAGTTGAGTTAAGCCTTTAGTATTGTTCGTTTTTCACGAGAAGGCACTTCGCCACGCCTCCTCGAACGCAGAGCTCTATTTTAGGCGGGAGTGATCGGTAAGCAATCTACGCGCTTTTAAAGGAGACAACCAGACAGCCTTAACTTGGGCGTGCATTTCAATGTGCAAAAAAGTCCTAGTGTCCTTTGCATCACTTGTTTCACTTGTCTGCTGTCATTTTAGTTATTCTTACATTTAAAAAACTGCTGCTTTTACAACAAAATGCTATGATCGAATATACCTTCTGCCGAAAACAGCGAAATAGAATCAGATACCACGTGACGAGGGAGGAGTCAAGTGCCTTCACGTGGAAAACGGACTATATTAATGGAAGCAGGAACGTAAGTTACGGACTCGGTTTGAACTGAAATCAAGATGTATGAACATTGAGCGTAATTAATATATGAGGCAGTTAGAAGCAAAGGGATGTAAGTAGACATTTTCAAGTGTAGAGTAAAACAGTTTAAAGATAACTTCCTAGGTAGGCTTTCATTGATTTTTTTTTCTAAATAATCTGTGCAGCAGCATCTACCAGGGCTACTAGTACTATATTTTGCCTCAAGACAGAGGAGAGGTTCACGTAACATGTGTACTGGTTATCTCCACATTTTTAATTTTGCCACTTGCAAGCCTTTGCTTCTCACTACCTCGTATGAAGAACGCAAGACACATGTAAGCAGCGTATGTGTTCGATAGTAAAAAAAAAAAAAAAAAAATCATCTCTTAATTTTTTTTCAATCTAAATATTAGACAGTAAAAAATTGAGATGAAGAAATTATTACCATAATTTCCATGGCTGTCCATCGAGACGTCCCCCAATACATAGCCATTCCTTGATTAATACAGTGAGTGAAGGCACGAACAACCTCTGTTAAAGAGAAATGAACGTTTGCTTGAAAAGTTGGGCAGAAAAAAAAATCACAATTTGGATTGACTCATCAAGATTAAGTCAACGATAGAGGAATATAGTGTTACAGGCGAAGATTCGCCAAAGTCTGTAAAATGTAAAGGTAACAAAAATAAGGATCACAGTAAATAATGATTTTTGTATTTTTTTTAGCTTTACATTAAATCTTTAAAAGAGGTAAAAATAATTCTTACCTTCCATTGGACACATGGGATCAGCTTTATTTACAAAAATTATATCAACGTAACTTAATTGTAGCCTCTCTAACGACGCCTGTACACCTAAAACATAAGAAATAAATCACAGAAAAGATAATCAATGATTTTCTTATTGAAATTAGTTCGAAAAGAGAAAGAATGCTAACAACATGCAGCTAAGTTCTAATATTAAAAAAGTGCACAAGGGCTGCAGCAACATGCATTTTGAGATCAGGTTTAAAACTTTCTCAAAAGACATGCAATGAATATCCATGCTTCCCTCAAACTTATACTGTTGATCGAATTACAATAACTGTTTTGTGAAACTGCATTACAGCTATACGTTCTCGAAAGCCACGCCTAGCACTCGCGAAGGATTTCAGTTTAAAAAGGGAAGATGAGTTGAAGATGGGCTCTTTCTAAGTTTTTCAACTAAACGAGTGCATTTGATATCTCTTAGAAAATTTTTCGTGTATCTTTGTTTTAACAATTAGCATCCTTTTGCTCTGCTTAATACGGTTTAGTACTTTTTATATCACCCCCCTCCCCCACCATTGCTAAACCTCCGATCACCCCAATTTTGTTAATTCAGAGAAGACCTGGAGCATGCGCAAATTTGTGGAAGGTTTTACCTAAGAAAATCAGACAGCATTACACATTTCTTCGGTAATAATTCCTTAATACATTTGAGGCAGTAAGAAGCAAAATGGATGTAAGTGGGCGTTTTAATGTTTTGAGTAAAACTCGTTTAAGGTTCAGATGCTAGGTAGATTGTTGTTGTATTGTTCTTAATTTTTCTCTTGTCGGTTGGTTCGTTATCACCAATCCAAAAACATGAATGAGCAGAATCATAGTATGGAGAAAAATGCAATATTCGTTTTGTAAAGAACTTAGTTCCTGTAAACAGGCACTTCCCCCTACCGCCTAAAAAGGAGCAAGGAATGAAACTTCTTTCTCGAGAGAAATATCGTTGTTGAATAATACTAAATGCTTATTTGCACAACTGATTTTTGAAGCAAGTTTAAATACGTGTAAACAGAATTAGAATGCGTCATTGTTGCCAACGTATGTACTAAAAATTCACGTTGTCAACCCTTACTAATATATAAATTCTCGCTTTACAAATATCAAGGAAACGTGCAAAATGTTTTATGAATATAAAAGGTATCAGTATTCCATTCTAACCATTGAGAAGGAATAAAGGTAGAGTGAGTGAAGCCTTCAGTTCTTAAAGCAAGGGATCCCAAGTCACGTGTTATGTTTGAAAGAAATTATTAGAAGAAACCAGGTTTACTTCCACTCGTTTCACGTGAAACGTGTCTTTCATTCGCCGAAATAGAGCCATGTGACTTGAGATCTTTGCTTCAGCATTTCCTCAGTCAATGATTGGACTTGCTGCCACCAGTTACTAGTTCCTGTTATAAGAGTCTAACAAGTGCTTTTTGATTTATCTGAGGACGCTTGTAAGCATTGTTTTTTTCCTTTGCTAACTCCCTGAGAGGTTTCATTTTCTGTAGCTATTTCTTCAAGCAGTTTTTAGTTTCGGATTTTCCGTCACACATTTTGAAAGTTTTCGACCCCCTCCCCCCTCAGTCAAAGTGTTGCACTGTTGTCCCTCCCTTCTCCGTGTCACATGACAAACTACTTTTAATATTCATATATGCTTATAAAATGCGTGATGTCACACTTCTTGTGACCCATTCCCTCCTCCGTGTCACAAACTGTCACAGTTTCTTGAACCCCCTTCCCCCTTAAAGTGTGAAAACATTTGTGGACATCCCCTATCTTATTAAGACATCAATTAGGGAAGAAGGCATAAAAAGGACCAAAATTTTTAAAATTCTGATTCCTGGTTTTGGACAAATAGGAGAAAAGAAAGGCATATTTTATCTATGGGCAATTCCACGGGTAACTGACTGACATGTTTGAAACAAAACAATGCGTATTTTGTAAAATTCAACGAAAAATATACATCGAAAAAACGATCTTTTTCCGTGGGATATTGTATTTTTTAGGCTGAATTTAGTGGTATAATAAAATTCCCAAAACACATTTTGGACGATTAAAGAAAAATTGTTAAAAGCGTGGTAACTGACTGACATATTTGTTTTTAAAATGTCACTCAGTTACCATGTTTTAAATAAGTATTTAAAAGTCATCCAAAATGCATTTCGGGAGTTCCGTTATACCATTAAATTTAGCTCTAAAAATACAATACTCCAGGGCTAAAGATCGTTTGCATAACATATATTTTGCGTTGAATGTTACAAAATATGTATGATTATGCTTCAAAAATGTCAGTCATCTAGTTACCCGTGGAATTGCACTTATTTCATTTCCTATCACATTACAGTTCCAAAAGCATTCTGAGATCTCTATTAACTTTCCTTCAGCCGATATGTAAAAATTCTACATTATCTTTATTCAGAGCGAGAAAGGAAAAGAAATATTACAACATTTGCGTATGCACTTCAATCCAAGACAAAACAGAAAACGACTGATTTCACCAAAATAATATCAATATGCCATTTTTGTGCTATAATGTGAGTGCGTTAGGTCTCCTCGCTGAATTTACATTACGGCAAGCTCGACTAACAGAACACAGGCACTAACATCTCTCATGCACATTCCCAACAAAACAAAAATCGAGACAACACAACTGCAAAAAGATTCGAAAATTAGCATTTACCCAAACTTGCCTTCGATAATGTATTTCCGCGAAAGTCCTCTCTCAGATTCCCCTCTAGAACGTGAACATTGAAAGCAAAATACTTAATTACACATCGATTATGAAAGGGTTAATTACAATACAGATTTTATAAACATCAATTATACCGTTTATTTCAAAAACCAGTCAAGCGACATACTCTAAAATTTCGAAAAAACATTTTCACCTTCGTATTAAATTTTTCTAGGAATGCAATGTTTTGAACTGAAAGTGATACATATTGATTGACCGCGGATTGTATGTAATTTGGCAATCTACCAAGTAAAGACTATCATAGGCGGATTTAGGACTGAGTTCCTGGGGGGGGGGGGGGCAAGATTGTTTTTGAGCAACATTTTTCATTACCCCCCCCCCCCATGTTTTGGGGTGTTCTCCTGTGATGCATAAGGCTATGCTTTACTTTTTTTTTGTGTGTCGTTTTCATTAATGTGTTTTCATGCTGTACTTTTTGAATTGACTTGAAGAAGGGTGACTGGTATCAAGAGAGTGACACGGGGCTCCCTTTTAAGTGGGATGTAGAATATCTCCAATTTTAGGGAGTCTGGAAGTTTCTCCCCCGGAGGAAATTTTGTAAAATGGATATAAAATTCTGCATTTTGAAGCATTATAAGGGTTAATTGGATAGACAAAAATCTTTTTAAAAAAATATTTGTCTATTTTTCCCCCTAAGTTTTATGATTTAAATGTGCTTTGTGATGTTAGTTAATGCTTTAAAAGGAATGGTGTACAGACTTAGAAATTAGGTAACATGAGAGTAACATACTAATTATTTGAACAATTTATAATTTATACATTTGCTAAGAAATAAAATTGAAGCGCACTTTGCTTAGGGTTTTCAAAAACTTGTCCAATTATTTTCAAGATTTAGTTGGTTCGATTGGGTGTTTTGGCACAAGAGCCCTAGTAGGTTATACTGCCCCAATTCTTTTCAAGGATTTTAGAACATTTAACAATTTAAGGCACCTCATTTGCATTTTCTAGTCTCTGAAATTGAGCACTAGATGATACAGTTGTACAGTATTGTTCAAACTTTGTAAAAAAAACAGCTATTAAGTTTTCAAAAAATAAGCTATAGAATTCTCATTAGAACAACCTTTGTTTTTA
The DNA here is from genome assembly GCF_026930045.1 of Uloborus diversus. NCBI lineage: Eukaryota > Metazoa > Arthropoda > Arachnida > Araneae > Uloboridae > Uloborus > Uloborus diversus. The sequence goes on along the minus strand of NC_072732.1, from coordinate 201,883,028 downwards.
ATTATAAGCAATGCAAAAAAACAAAAATGATTTTTTTTTTGTGTGGGCTAAACAGATTAACAATATGCAGTTGGAGCAAGATAAAAGCAATCAATGCATAAAAATTTTCAAAATACTGCATTCGGGATTAAATAAATAGCAAGATATGAAACATGTGAGTCACAAAAATGTATTTCAAGTAATATGTTACAAACGTATGAACCATGATTTTTACATTTTTGATGCAGAATGTAGTAAGGAGCTGAATTTGGCATTCCTTCCCCTACCATTTGTTAGAAATTTTAAAATTTAAGTTTTGTAGCCTCATGTTTTCAAATATTCAAGGCTTTCAAGCACTTGAAAATGAAATTAGTTTTTTCAAGCACTTTCCCTTTTTTTAAGGAACGAATCATGCAATTTTTTGCGAGTTATGGGCCCACTTCAAAGTGGTGACCCTAAGCTATCGCTTGATTATCTTATAGGCTCCGGCCTTGTATGTAATTCACTCTTACCAGCAGATTTTTGTAATTTTTACGAACATTTGTCAGTTTTTACGGTTAAGGAATTTTTACAATTTTACCAATCTGGACAAATACAAATACAAAAGTGACGACTAGCAACAATTCATGGGCCCTGGTAGGCTGGTTCTAGTCAATTTACAATCCCCAGTGAAGATCAATGGCCCGCTTAAAACTATCTACTCCCTTGCTCATTACCACCTCTTCCGGTAAGCTGTTCCAAGGTTCCACTACCCTGCTAAAATAGTAATTTTTCCTAATTTCCATGTTAGCCTGAGATTTAAATAGCTTAAAGCAATGACCCCTTGTCCTGTTTTCAGTGCTAAGCTTCAGCCCCGTAATATCTTTCATTTTAATAAATTTAAACAACTGAATCATGTCCACTCGGTTTCTTCTTTGCTCAAGACTGTACGTTTTTAGCCTTCTAAGCCGTAGTCTAAATGAGGAAGTCCATTTATTAGCCTTGTAGCCCGCCTTTGAACCCTTTCCAATACATTAATATCTTTCTTAAGGTAAGGAGAACAAAACTTAACAGCATACTCCAAATGAGGCCTTACCAAACTTCTATATAAGGGCAGAAGAACTTCTTTAGATTTGTTTGAAATAGCTCTATTGATAAACCCAAGCATCTTATTGGCTTTGTAACTAGCTATGCTGCACTGTTGGCTAAACTTTAAATCCTGACTTATTAAGACTCACAGATCAGTAACATTTTCTGCCTGACTAATGACTGAACCTTGCAAATAATAACTTGTACACTTATTTCCATGTCCTAAAAGTAGCACTTGACATTTCCCAACATTAACAGCCGTACCCCATTTATCAGCCCACTCCGTAATATGATCTAGATCCTCTTGCAGCTGATTTGCTTGTTCTTCATTTTCTACACTCCCCATAACTTTGACATCAGCAAAACAATTCATGCTCCCAGAAATATTTTTATGAATATATAGTGTATAAACGTGTGAATCCAGAAGGTTCTTCAAAATCTTTCGTCTGTAACGACACAAAATATCTAGTTTTTGAAATCACGCAAATTGAAAATGAACATTCTGAAAAGAATGAAAACAAATCATAACCAGTAGATTTTTCTGTTAGCACAAATGGGAGAAGGGGGGGGGGGTTCCCTTTGTTTTGGGTACTAATTTGTAAAAATAATCGTCCATTGAAGGGATCAGTGGATAAAGGTGTTAACTGACATTTTTAAAAAACACGAGTTTTGTTGATGGATGAAAGTTTTAAATGATTATATTTCATATAAGCTAGCATTGAAAGTCCTATTCTGTGTATTTCCAGAGATTCTAGATGATAAAGGTGTTATCTAACATAAAACCGTATTTTTTCTAGTGGTTAAAAGTGTTTACGTATGTTAACACCTTCATCCACTAGAGGGCACTGTTTTTCATAGAGTTAGCACGGTTTTTGATTCGAAACGTTGGTTCGAAGAAAGGTTTGTGAAAATCTTGATATTTTTGATATTCAACATGAAGCATGTGAAAATTTTATTACCGATGGAAAAGTAGACACATCACCTTCTCCTGAACAATTTGAAGAGTTGACTGAAATGTTCTTCTCTAAAAAAAACCATCCAGAAAAAGAAAAAGAACTCCACATGCATGGAAGCGAAAAAAAGCAGCTACGGCTAGGCAGAAAGGAGAAGTTTATGTTTCCCAGACAGAAAAATTAGTACCAGCAAAATCAGTGTGTACAGGTACTCTGTGCCATGTTAAGTGTCGTTTACAGTGTTCTTCTAAATTCAGTATTGATGACAGGACTTCCATACTAACTGAATTCAATCAACTAGATGTGAATGCTAAAAATTGCACACTTTTTAATAGTACTGAAATTAATAGCATTAAAAGACAGAGCACAAGTGCTAGGAAAAGTAGGGCAGCTTCATACAAATATTATGTCACTTTCGACTGTCAAACTATAAATATTTGCAAGACAGCTATGTGCTCTTTGTATGGTATTGGGAGAAAAAAGCTTGATATCATAAAAAACATTATTTTAAATGGGTTTTCAGCACCGCTACCAGATAAAAGATGCCATCACAGTTCAAGACCACACAAATTGGAAAATGATGTGAAAGCATAAGTAATGGAGCATGTAAATAGTTTCCCAGCAGAAAGTTCACATTATTCCAGGTGCAGCAATCCTCACAGAAAATACCTTTCCCCTCTTTTTAGTACCTCAAAAATGTATGCTTTATATATTGAACGATGTAACGAAACTCACAAACGAGAAACTGTTTTTGTCAAAGAGTGAACATACAGAAGTATTTTTAATAGCGAATTTAACTTGTCCTTTTCACAACCAAGAAGCGATACAGGTAGCACATGTGATTCCGGGAATAATGATGAAGAACATGAAGAGAAAGCTGCTTTCCTGCAAAGTTGCTTTCGAGTCAATCAAATTTGATAGAGAATATGCAAAAAGTAATAATGGTACTGCTTTCATTACCGTTGACTTACAACAGACTATGCCGTTGCCAAAATTAACAACATCAAAAGCCTTTTACTTGCGTCAGATATGGTTCTACAATCTAGGAATACATTTAATTTATAAAAATGTAACCAAAGCCACATTTTGTACATGGACTGAAGACGTTGCCCATCGAGGAAGCTCAGAAGTCTGTAGTTCAATTTCAACGGCAATAGAAAAGATGATGAGCTGAAAACAAAAGACGGTTTAATAGTATGGAGTGACGCTTGTTCTGGTTAGAACAAAAACTTTGCAATGATCTGCCATTCCTTATATTGAAAGGTTATTTCAAATCAATTGACCACAAATTTCCAGAAATGGGACATACATATCTAGATTCAGATCGAGATTTTGGAAGAATTGAGAAGGTTCTTAGAAAACACGAAACGATATATGTACCAGACCAGTATCGGGATATCCGGAGTGTATCTCGAAAAAACAAAGTGATTGATATGACAAACCATTTCCGCTATACTGAAAATGCTTGCAACAATATTAAGTTTGACAAACAAGAAGAAAAATTGTCTACAAGAGAAAGTTAAGTTTAGGGATGGGATCAGATGGATTCGGATTGAAGAATATGGATCTTATCTATATAAGGAAAGTTATGATCAATCTTTGCCATTTAAAAGAGTAGATTTACTACGAAACAAGAAAATAGCAAGTCCACCAAATACTAGTATTCGTCTTCCTAGATAAATGGGTAAAACAGGAACTATAACAAAGGAAAAGCTCAAAATCTTAAAGAGCAACAAAAGTTTTTTCCAGAGGAACATCAATGGTTTTACTGCACTGTTATAAATGGAAATAATATGTAAATGACAGTAAAGCTTATAAAAAAGTTTGTTTACTTTATTTGGTTATTAAATGCAGAATATTGCGATGTTTTCTTAAATTTATAATTCAAAAAATGTGATCCAGATAGATATTAGTGTATTTTATTACCATCATCCGTTGGCATGGTATGAAAACTTTGATCCGAAATTTAGTGGATGAAGGTGTTAACTATATAAAAGTGATAAAAAAACTCATTAATTGATGGTTTTCACAGCTGATCATTTTATAATAGATAGTTCAAACAAAAAACTAACATTTGCTACCAAAAGAGAAACATTTTATCCATTGCATAAAAAATACTAGCCTTTTAACTTTGACTGCGTTTTTCTCAAAACAAAGGATTTGTCAGTTAACACCTTTATCCACTGAGCCCTTCAATTGTTATAAGTGTTGCAGCTGAATGCATAGGTTGTTTAGGCTATATTTTTATTTATACTTGCCGAAATGGTTTTCAGACCAAAATAGTGAATTCAGACATTTTTAGAACCCCAATGACAGCTGTTCTATTTGTATTTAACGATCTTTTTTTTTCTTTTTTCCCATCGGAAAAGGACATTCGCTATTCTCTTCATTTTCATTGAACTATTCAAAAAAGAAAAAATAATAATGATTTTTCTGTTTTAAGATTTTGGAAGATGTGTTGTTACTATATAAAGTCCTCTTAAAACTGAGGGGCATTGCCCACTATGCCCCCCCCCCTTCTATAAATCTACCCATGCCCTTCTAAACTATTCAAAAAAGAAAAAGAAAAAAATATTTTTTCAAATTTTTAGAAGATGTGTTGTTATTACATAAAGTCCTCCCAGAAGTGGGGGGGCATTGCCCCCCTCTGCCCCCCATAAATCCGCCTATGAAGACTATTCCGTCTGAATGAATCTAGCAGGGAAGAAGGGAAAATAACGATGGGATTTTGATGCACGCTTTTTATAATATCATTAGTGCCTTATTCATTTATTGCATTCTCAAAAAATAAAATGAGGGAAAACAAAAATAGTTATCATGGAAACAACAAAAAGAGAAGAAAAAATTTTCATTTCGTTCAGGAACGTAAAAGCAAAATGGTAAGCTCAAAACTTAGTTGTGAATAAAGAAATTAATTCTTGCCGTGAGAATATAGATCGAATGTACTTTAGATTTAAAAAAATGTTGCTGAGAGCAAATTTTCATTTTTACAAAACTAAGGTTAAATAATAGAGAGGCAAAAGTGCACATCTGTAACAAACCAACTAACATCGCTATAAACTAATAGATACGTCCATTTCCGCCAATAAACCGGATATTAACTTTTCCATGTAATCGATGGTAAACAGTATCTATATACATATACGGCTACTTCTGTATGTACGTATGTCCAGGGTAAGCTTCAAAACTACTGGACCGATTTTAACTATTTTTTCACCACAGATGGATACCTTATAAGGAAGAAACATAGGCTATAATTTACTTCTAAATCCCTTAATTTAAAAAAGTTATGATGGATAAATTTCATGCAATTTCCCCATTAAATGATTAAATAAAAAACCCATTGTTACAAAAATTCGTTGCCTTACAGCAGCAATATTAATAGTAATCACAATGAAAATTTTGAATCAAGGCTTCTCTGGAGCATGCATGAATTTTGTTCACTACTAACCGGGTACCCGGCGCTGCCTGGGCATTTAATTCAATAAAAATATTTTTTTTTCTTTTGCAAACGCTACTTTTTGCACACTACAAGGAACAGAGGAGATACTTTTTTTTTAAATCTTTGTTTTTGTTAGAGAATGGGCGGCTGGGTTAAAATAAAAGGAGTTAGATAAGAATATTTTGAGATAAGTTGCATAAGTAGATAAAAGTCGCCGCAAACTGCAATCTTGGCTTAAAAAAGGGAATGACAAGAAAGCTAAACAGCCACCGTAGGCGGCTGCTTGCATAAAAAGGGTAATGGCGTAAAAAGGCTAACCAGCTGGTCTCCGCCAGGTGGCTAGTTCAGGTATATTTCTTTCAATGAACAATGTTGTAATCATCATTGAATAACTTGATAAGGTTATTTAAATGTATTCCTAACATTAGCAATTGTGGCATTTGACTGGTTTTCGAAATAAACGGATCAGTTGTTTACTCATAATTTTTCATCATGCAAAAACTTAATAAATACTTTCGTAAATGAAAAATTATAACATGTACATGGAGTCTTGAAATGAACTGACGTAGAGAATTTGCCAACATTTTCATTTGAAATACAGCTAGTAGAGTGATCAATCCGTTTTCATTACTGAGACATTTTTACACATACAATTACCCTCTATTATCGGAATTTTAAACTCGGGCTTTTAACTTTCGAATATTCTGTAACAAAGTTTGTAAGTACTAATTGTTTTTATGATTAATTTGTTGCAATCGGCTAATTTTGGCGTTTGTTCCACTAATTTTCATCTAAAATTATCTTAGTAACATAACCAGTAAATAGTTTCTTGTAATGCACATACAACCCCATAAAATTCGCGTATACGAATGGATTGAGTAATAGATATTTTTATGTGCTGCATTTATTGTACACTAGTGGTACCCGCACGGCTTTGCCAGTAGTAAAAACGTAAAAGGTCATTTGGTTCGCCTGTATATTTATAAATAATGTATGGTGCATTTCTCGCCAATTGGCTTGCAAATGTTACGATTCCACGTTATGATAACTTGGTAGTTTATTCGTCCATCTTATGATAATTTTGCTCGGGAAAATATTCTTAAAATTGGAATAGAAAAAGAACAAAATCGAATTTTCGAAAAATCGCTTCGAGTGGCACACTCTCATGCTACGAACTAATTCTGCGCTAAATTTCTTGAAAATCGGCATAACGGTCTAGGCGCTATGCGCGTCAAAATAAATCAAAAATAAATAGATAACTGAACTGTTAACTGAAAAGTGTTGACTTAAAGAGTTGAAGAAATTTCTTCTTCATTAATCTGTCGGCCGCTGCAGGCAACAATTGCCCCATGAGTTTGAAAAATTAGTAATTATACAAATAAGTTTTCGTGGTTTTTTATGCTTTCTGATAAAATTTGCATCGAGTATGTTCCCTCCCCCTTCACCCCCCCCCCTCCCCCGCTTAGAAAAGATGAAATGACACGCTCGGAATGAACAGTTTATCCAAAAATCTTGAAGGAATCATGGCTTACTAGTAAGGAAAATATTAATTTCTGTACATTGAAAGCACGGTCACTTTTTTTTTTTTTTTGCCTAAAAGTTATTTTCTGTTAAAATGATACTGGTTGGTATAAACGATCAAAAAAAAAAAGTTTTCCACGTTTTTGTCTATCGAATACTTATTCGCAAATCCAATAAACTATAGCAGACGGTGCAGGCGCTGTCTAATGGCGGATGAAAAAGGTAAAACAAACAAATGCCGTAACTTATAACTTGCTTTGACGCTTAGTGAATGACAGTAATTTTTCATCGTGTTTGTGGGAAGCGTTCTTTTCTATTATTCTGAAATTACATTACATCATGAACTGTTCGAAGCCTGTAATTTACCCCAAAGAAAACACGTGGAATGGAATGTTTTACCTTTTTCTTTAGTATTCTTAGTTCATCACCGCAAGGTAGCGTATTCGAGCACAGGAGTTGCGAATAAGGGAACAGTAATCTTAACGAAAATTGCTTCTTTCGCATAAAATAAAAAAAAGAAAGAAAGAAATTGTACATTGTGTTAGAAAACTATATTCTAGTAATACATGTACACTCAAACCTGTTTTTGCGCGTTGCACAGTACTGCATAAAAAAAAATTCGTTCAAAACATCACGAGTAGCTGTAAAAATAGTTTTCGCAACTAAACTTACTGCTAAGTCGTATTAAAAAATTGCACAAAAACAGGCTTGAGTATATAATTATTGTCCTCACGCCAAATAAAAGACAAATTTTCGTATCTTTATCATTTTATGAAGATTTTCAAGGATACTACCTACCAACTAAATGACCTAAAAGTATTCACCATCGTTATAAGTTATAATTGCTTCATGTTAGAGATTTGAATAGAAATTCAGAATGTTTCATTTGAATCGATCTTGATTATTGGAATAAAAGGTTTAATTTGTATTACTATAAGGAAATCCTATTTATACTATACAGAGTTTCAAGACTGACAGTAATTAACACCACATTTTTGTTGCTGTTAAAATACTATACAGTGGTTTGTTTTATGAGTTTTAATCTTAAATCTAATTTAAATGTATTGAAACATAATTGTTGATTGAAATTAGTCCTTACACATTTCTTATTATTTACACAATGCTACAAAATGCAATAATATGAAAGAATGGGATGAATGTCATGAAACCTGATATTCTAACACGTATTATGTATATTTGAATAAGACATGTTATTCACAAAAAGATAAACATAGACAGTGCATTATTTGTTGAGTTGATTAATTCCTGTAATTTAAATAGATATATAATGTAGTGAATAGGTAAATTTGGATTGTTTTGCATTATTGTGTGTGTGCATGTGTGTGTGTGTGTGTGTGTGTAAAATGCATTGAAATTTTAGCTAATTTAAATCAATATAAAAACAATAACTGAAATTTGTTAAGCTTCGTATTCTGTAAAAACAAGTTTAAAGACAGAACATTAAATTTAAAAAGATCATACCTTCCGCTCCAGAATAATTTTGTTGCTACATTATATGAAGAACGTCTGCAAAAAGAGAAAACATTCTAAAACTCATTACTAATTCCGAAAACGGAAATAAAGAAGTCCAACCAAAAGACCCTTACTTCCATTCCTTTTTCTTTAATATCCTACCTAATAGCATTTCTGATCTAAAAGGAGAAACAAAATTCAAAATGAGTACAGAAGCATGAGAAGAAACTTTTGTACAAGAATTGAATATTTTCATATATTGTTTGGGGCTTTAGATTTACCGTTTCATAGCCAAAACCTTTCTACATTTTTGAAAATTAATATTTCTGCAGATCTAGAGAGTATGGGTATCCTAGAGAGTGCTTGACGAATTATTATGTTACTTATCTTTACTAATAATAAAGCTAAGAGTTTCTCTGTCTGGATCTCTCTGTCAGGATCTCTGTGATGCGCATAGCGCCCAGACCGTTCGGCCGATTTTCATGAAATTTGGCACGGAATTAGTTTGTAGCTTAAGAGTGTGCACCTCGAAGCGAATTTTCGAAAATTCGATTTTTTTTTTTTTTTTGTATTCCAATTTTAAGAACATTTTCCCGAGCAAAATTATGATAAGATGGAGGAGTAATTTACCAAGTTATCATTACGTGGAACCGTAACATGGGCAAGTCAATTGGCGAGAAATTCATCATACATTATTTGTAAATATACAGGCGAACCAAAAGACCTTTTAATTTTTTACTACGAGCAAAGCCGTGCGGGTGCCACTAGTGTTACATAAAGATTATGTTTGAGGTCACACTGTTCGGTGAAAATTCAATCACTAACACATTTGGGCCACCAATAGCAAGTTAAAAAAGCAAAAAAAGTTTTAATGAAGTTTTTTTTTTTTTGCTTATCCGGCATTGTAAGCAACGCCTGATTACTGAATAGGTCAACTAGGACATAACCTAGGGCCCCAAAATGGCTAAAATCCTTTTAGTCAATGTCTAAAATTGCCGAATTTCACTACGGGGGACCCTCGAAAAAGTGTTTGGCTCAGGGTCTCACTATATCTTAATCGTGCCCTGATCGTAAAAAGCTGGGAATACACTGCAAATTTCAGATTAGTTTTACTCCCTATGTAATACACGAGGCAGTGAGAAGTAAAGGGATGTAATTGGACATTTTCAAGTTTTGAGCAAAACGCGTTTAAAGATTAGCTCCTAGGTAGGCTTTCATTGAAATTTTTTTCTAAATCATGCTGTATAGCAGCAACCATTAGGGCTACTAGTACCATCTCTTACCCCAAGACAGAGCAGAGGATCATCTACCATGTGTACTGGTTATCTCCAAATTTTTAGTTTTGCCATTTACACCCTTTTGCTTCTCACTGCCTCATATGTTGTATGGATCTTCATTCAAGTATCACTTACATTTGCAAAGATAGAAACATTTCCTTAAAAGATAACAATTTTCCATGAATTTTTTTATCTTTTAAAAGGGAAAGTTTTCCAATAAATGTTACCGAGCTTGTAGGAAATAATTAAAAAAAAAAGAAAAAAAAATCAGATTTCTTTCGAGGGCAATTTATAGGGAAATTTAAATTATAATTTAATATTTAAATGATAAATATTTCGTGAAGACAATATTTCTTTTTGATTGTGCAGGGAAGTAAAAGTTGCACCTCTCCTCACGCAGTCCGAATAGTGAAAAATTTAATACCTATGAATTTTTTGAAAAAATTCTGAAAAACGCCCTTTGAGAAACCTTGCAAATAATAAACAAAGTAAATGCGGTTAAAATTCTTTGTCAAACATTTAATTCATCACTTTCTTTGTGTAAGTTTTGATGATGTCATTAGTAACAAATGCAGTGAAGTTGTGTTGTTACATGCAGATAATGATGCCTGTCCCCAAGCAAATAACATTTTGACATCTAGAGGATGCAGTGGAAGTGAAAGAAGTACGTGGATTTTTTTCTCTCTTTTTCTAGTAAAGATATTTTTGAATTGTAAATTGCATAAATGATTTGAAGTAGAAAGCTAACAAAGAAAGTTGGAAAGTTACTAAAGAATTTTTGTAAGCAATTACTAATTGTCGCATTTCACCTGTCTATATGTTGTTTGGAATGTTCATTTTTAATATTAAATTCTAATGCCGAAATATTTAGCTGGAGTATTATTATGCTTAACTTACAAGTTAGCCTTGTGTCAAACATAAGTATATCTTATTCTTCTTGCTTAAGAAATCAGTTTATCTGAACAAAACGTTGCCTTCAATTTGTTCAATCAAATCATGTGCGAACACATAAAAGTATGTAGGTTACTTTTTTCATGATTAACTCTTGGAGTACTGAGAGCTTTTTTTTTTAAAAGCTCTTTAAAACATGCCCGTAATTAATCAAGATTTATGTGAAGAATTCTCCAACGCTGTAATAATTAATCACCAATGATTAAAATTTTAAAAAATGCAAAGTGGCGTTATCTTAAATCAAATTAATGACATTCATGTGACCTTGGCTTCATTTTGAGCAGATTAATATTTCACATCGAATGAATTAATGATGGTTTCTTTTGTAAGGATAAAAGAAGATTGATAAATTAAAGCTGTTCATTCAATTAAGTTTGAACGCTGCCGAAAAAACATATTTCTTAAGATTTTTTTTTTTTTTTGTAATTTTCAGTTGCTCTCTTTACAACCTTTGAAAGCTCTTGCATACCAAATTTTTCAGACTTTTCAGTTGCATATAATAGTTAGCAAACTCTGAGATTCAACAAATCAACTTTTATTAGTTGCAAGTATCTAGTTCATTTTTTCTTTGAGTAATTAATAAACAAAAGTGCCAGATTCTTAACAGCACTGATGTTCTACGTTTTTTTTTTTTGTGTTTGTGGTTTTTTTTTTAAAGTTATTTAACTCACTATAATTCATACAGCATAAGATTTGAAATATTTAACTTCAGGTGCTACCTAATCAGTTAATTACCTAATTTTGACAGCATATAACGAACTGTTCAAGCTTTTAAACTTTAAATTGAGGCAGCAAAGGGGTGTAAGTGCCAAAATTAAAAATTTTGTGATAACTAGTACTAATCGTAGTAGAACTTCTCCCCTGTTTTGGGGTATAAAATGGTACCAGTAGACCTGGCAGGTGCTGTTGTGTATCATGATTAAGAAAAAAAACTTATCAATTAAAGCCTATCGCAAGGTCTGAACGTTAAAAGCGTTTTCCTTTTTTTTAATTTTAATAAGTTCGCTTGTATCCTTTTTCGTATTTGCCCAAACTACAAACTCTGTGCGGTAGAATTACGTTAAAACGAATTTTTAGGATTTTAGTGATTTAGTCCTACATTACTAGACTTTTGTTTTCAGATATGTTGTCACTAACTTGAATTTTCATTTTAATATACGCTTTGAATATCAAAATTACTAGGGTTCGCCACGCCCATCAAATAATTTGAAGCTCAAAAACTAGTTAGTATTTGTTTCTACTAGAGTATCTAGATTTTTTTCGGGGAAGGGGGGATCATAGAACTTCTTAGGTGTTCACAAATACAATTCTAGGATTGACGATATGGCATTGAAACCATTAACGACTCTGGGAAGTTTGACCTCTCCTCTCTGCGCTCCTGCCTACTCGTATATGTTGAGAATCGTGAAAACAAACAAACAAATAAGAACGACGAATACCATCATTTGTTTGAAACATCATAATACAGTGGCGTGACTACGGTGGTGGGAGTGAGTGGGGCGGTCCGCCCCGGATATCACCCGTCCCGGGGGGGGGGTGACATCCAAAGTGGAATTGCAAGTTTTTGAAAAATATGAAGCTAAAATGCATTTTTAAGACTTCAAATTTTTAAATTTTCCGTGGGAAAGCCCCCTAGACCCCCATTTTTACTTGTTTTTTGCACATTCGCTCACTTAAAATTTCGTTGTAGCACGAATGTAGCTGATTCGCAAAATTGCGTAAATTTCATGTTTACATAAAAAAAATTTTTTCCTTTTGCGTTTGTAGAGGGGGGGGGGACATCCAAAATTACCGCTCCAGGTGTCATCCATGCTAGATACGCCACTGCATAATGCTTATATTTTCATATTTAGATTGTTGCATACATAGATACAATACAAAATGACCCAGACCCAATACATTCGCCTTTTCCTCTGGAATTGCGAAGCGCTGTAGTAAAACTAAGATAAATACAGCAGAAAAGAACATTTGAAAGAATACAGAAACAATTTAAGCTATATTTACATATTTATGAGTATTATATGTGTGAAACCTTGGCTACACGGCATACATCAATGCGACAGTCCTGGTCCTACCGCATTTGACTCAACATAGTACTTTCAACGTTATTCACAGCCAGTGGCGCCCTACATTTAAATTTTTTGGAGGAGAAAACCCTCAATTTGCCGAAGGAAATTTCGAATTTTACCGAATGATGAAATATGAACATGAACGAGTGAACGAACATGTAGGTACATGTGGCATCATTCAAAAAAAAAAAAAAAATAATAATAATAATAATAAATAAATAAATAAATAAAAAACTTTTTTTCTAAATTTGCCGAATAAGGAAATTTTTTGGGAGCTTGAGAGATTTGCCCTAACTATAAGTATTATCAAGATTCAAACAAGCGTTGGTAGTCGTTGTTCTTTTTTAGGTGTATTCACGATTTGTTTAAATGCTAGCAACAGAAAGGAACTCGGAGAGAAGAGGGCTAACTCCTCAGAACCATTATTGGTTTGAAGTCATATTATGAATCAATCTGTACTGTTCTATCTGTACTGCTATATATAAATCTGCTTGTTATATGTAAAAAAAAAAATCCGTAGTTCAGTGGATTTCTTTTTTTGTGTATTGATCTAGGCATTCTTCTTATAAAAACTTGAACGACAGGTAAGCAGTTCTGTTCGAAAATAATATATATAAAATCTTCATTTACCGCTCGACACTTAGCTTCTACATTCTATCTTATTACAATTGATCAATTGTTTTCAGAAAAGTTCTCTAAAGTCTAGTTAAAAAGTCTGCGCATGAGCATGTTAGAGTCTAAGGCTTGGCTCGAGTCAATCGCCAACAAATATCGTGCATTGTTATATATACATCCAAACTTTAAAACCACTTCTAGATTAAACGTTTCAAAAAGCATGAAAGAAAAAAGCATTAGACACAATGTAATGGCAGTTCTTTTAGAGACCCACAAAGGCTGTAATTTTCCCGCTGATGAAAGAAAACGTTATAGCGCTGTACGTAAATTTTCAATCTTTTAAGCTTTAAAAGTTTTAAACAACCGCTTTTTAACCAACCTTACTGCTTTCTCTTCTTTTCTCTTATTTTTCATTCTTTCTTTTACTTTTACTTTTTCTTTCTTTTACTTTTCCTTTCTTTTCTTTCTCTTTTTGTAAAAAAACTTATTTTATCACACCGTAAAACTTACACTTTACCGCTTCGATATAGAACTTCGTCATTCAATTTTGTGAAAACTATTTTAAAGTAAGGTGTTCAAAGTCTTTTAATATTAATTCTAAAAAAATATTTGTTTGCATAACTAAGCACTTTTTTGATTATGATCATTGTTCAAAAATTTTAAGACACATGTTAGATCAAAATGAACACCGAAGATTTATAGAAATCAGTAAAAAACAAAATATTTACTTTCCACCAGCGTAAACATCCGCTGTGTCAAATAGATTTATTCCATTTTCATATGCTACGGAAACTATATCTTCAGCCATCTGCAAAAATAAATATCACCTTAGAAGAAAATTCTTGCACTTGTACTTCAATTTAATGCTATTATTGCCTTTTTTTTCATAACAGAAAAATAATATTTTAGCCAGTATATGATTAATAACGAACAATAGTTCTTATTTTAATGTTCAAACACCTTCCCTTTTTTTTTCACAAGATGGTAATATAGTAAAATCTCGTTACAACGAACTTGAAGGAAATGCACATTTTGTTCATTGTAGCAGGAATTTCGTTGTAATGAAATTGTAATCGCAATTAAAATGGAAAAAAAAAATTATTTCGTTGAAACGGGTTTTCCGTTGTATTGATATTCGCTGCAATGAAATGTTACTCTATTTAAAATTGTTAATTATCTTGCCGAGCGAAAATTTATTTTCAGTTTTATGTGATAGAGAAAGACCGGGGCAGGTTTACGCATGGGGCAAGTTTACGCAGTGTCCTTTTTTTCAAAACGAATTATAACTGGAGAGCCGACAGTCACAACAGATTGAGGCTGTTCCCTAGCAAATTTTCTTAGGTTTTCGAGCATGAGTCGAGCTTCGGCCTATCATGCAGAAAGAATAATCTGCTTTCTATCAAGTTGAGTAAATTTTGTGTTGAACGTTTTAAAACTTATTGTGAATAAATATAATACTTAGTTAAGCACAAATAAATGTATAAAAATTAGCAAAATTTTATCCTTTTTTGAGAATTGAATTTGTATGAACTGAAATCTTATTAATTTTTTTTGCACGTAAAAAATAAATCCAAACTTGGCGACGAGGTAAGTTTACGCGTTGACGTCGAAGCACCTTTACGCACGTTCTTACTGTGTCTTACAAATGAGCCCGTGACACTTTTTTTGCTCCAAACTGTCTCAAACCTTTTTAGCATTTTTCGGCTGTTAAGTTTTGAAAATTACCATTTAATTTTCAGTTAAGTTACACATTCGTATCTTATAGCTTACAATCATATAGTGCTGTCTTCATGCCTGTTCAGCTTTAACCTTATGCACTATTCTGTCTGTAATAAATTTGCTTTATTTTAACGATGATAAGACATTATGTTCAAAACACTAAGAGAACCACGTTAGGCGTCAAAATAAATATGCGTAAACGTGCCCCGTGTCCAGGGCAAGTTTACGCAACCGACTTGGACTCAAAAATATTTTTTTTTTAACGATTAAAAACACAAACTGAGCAACAACTGAATATACTAATTTTGACTCCATCAACTGCTTCCTAAAACCTCAATTTCAAACTTGCCTAAGTTAAAACATAAAAATTAGAAAATTCATTGAAAAAAATCCGCGTAAACGTGCCCTACAGTAAAATTTCAGTGCAGCGAATACCAATACAAGGAAGCTGTTTCAACGAAATAAATGTTCAGTCCAATTTTTATTGCTATTACTGCTTGAATTCCATTACAGTGAAATTCCCGTTACAACGAGCAACATTTATGGTTTCTTGAAGCTCCTTGTATCGGGATTTTACTGTATTTGTTATGAACTACAAACGTCCTGAGGTTTATTTTATTTATTTATATTTCTTTTTATGATTTATGCATTTAAATTTCAATAGAGTATACTTCATTTTATTGCGAAATTCAATAAACTAAATTATTAAGGGAAAGCAGGGACGGGGATGCAAGGGAGGGGTGATGGGGCGATCACCCCTCTCTTGAAGGGCACCTCATCGGTAATTTTTCGATATTGAAGTTCAAATGACGCAGTTTTAGCAGAGTTTTTGAATGTTAGCGATTGGGAAAAGGAGGTGGAAGGTTTTCTGCCATCCCCCGGAAATATTTCGAAATTGTAGTCCGAAACCTTTGTGATCGTTTTTGTAAACCTGTATACATTAAATGTAGTAAAAAGTAAGAAATAAGAATCAATTGCATTGCCCTTGAAAACTTTCTGGATCCACCCTTGAGCAAAGGAGAATGCTTATTTCTACTTTTCATGAATTGAGAATTAAAAAGTTCTTAATGTTAATGAAAGTTGTGGATCCAAATTAGTGGATTAATAAAATTATATTTATCAATTTAAAAGCGATGGGAATCACTGCAGTTATGTTCTATAATTTACGAAACTAAAAGTTGTGCAAAATATCTCACGTTAGCGAGGTATTAATTTTAAAAACGCTGTGGTAAAAACGTAGGACGTTGTTGCAAGATATTGCTATTAAAGTTGTTACTAAATATCTGGAAGAAACTAGTGCATGCAATATTTTAAAGTTGCAAGAGAAAATGTACCAGCATAAGGAAAAATCTTCATTCTATTCGGTGCTGTTTTGAAATATGCATAATTTTATTAATAATTAAATCAAATTAAATTAACATTTACTTCTTCACATGTACGTTCCACGTTAGTAGATCAATACTTAAAAACTAATCTGCTACAGTGGAAGGTATAGGTTTAGAGACATAAAATACTTTTCACTAATTTGCGTAAAAGTTGTGTAATTTAATCAATCAAAAACTTCACAAAATTTACGATAACACGGGCCAACGTTGGATAATAAAACTTCTTCATCATTTAACGTTATTACCTTTTTATTATGTTTTACCTTTTTATTATTATTTTTTTAAGTTAGTCTTAGGGTATCCACTTAAGTACTTTAAAATTTATTCACCTTATATTATCTCTTATTTAATATTATCTAAAGAAATCTCAAGAAATCAGATTCAAAGAAAATTGTGTTAGCTGACTACTTGTGCTGCAGTACTGCAGTGGTCAAAGGGTTATGATTAAAAAAAAAAAAGAGGGAGGAGAAAAATCGATCAACTTAGAAAGGTGGTAAACTGCACAGGTTTTACTGTTATGTGTTTTTTTTTTGCATAAGTTAAAAACTACTTGCATTGTAGAAACTAAACAAGTTAAGGGGTCTCATTACTCTTAAAATGTTAACGCGGCATTACAAATACCCATTACTTGTAACTAAAATTCAATACAAGTTATTATTTTAATTTTAAATTAAATGAAAGCTAAATATGTGAGAAAAAAGTGATGTAACATACATTTAAACAGTACAATTTTATTGCAGGAAAAAAAAAATATTATTTTTCTTACGATTCGAAGAATAACATCTTACAGCGCGCTCTCTCTCTCCCTCTTGCTATGAAATACGTGTATAATAAAATATTAATTTGAAAGTATTGACATATATTTTCCTCGGGATCTAAATTTAAAATTAAAAAAATATATATTTGTTTTTTTTTTCTAAAATTTTAAAAATAAATATCAAAATTAACCTAAATTTTGGGATATTTTTTTTAAAGAAATTAAAGTTTGACATTAAGTAGAATTCAGGTTCAAGTTATAATTATATGCTACAAAAATATACATAAAAAGTTTAATGAAATTTTAAAAAATGTTTTGAGATATTTCGAGCGAAATCGAAAAACAGACTTCGGAGAAAAGGAGATTTAAACAGCTGCTGTTGACAGAAATTTTCCTAGGCATAATTTAGTTTTTAAACTAACTCAATATTTTTCTTTTGCATATGGTAATAAATAAGGAATCCTATTGTTCGGAACAAAATTATGCATAACATATTTGTTTTCTCCCGAAAATCAAAAATTTTGAAGGTTAAAGGTCCTTAGACTCCTTAAGGAGTGGAAGTTCGTTTTAGAATATCATTCTTTCGCAATAATAGCATCCGCTGGAAGTTTTCATAAGTCATTAAATATTTTAGTAACTTATGATATAATTTAAAGTTGCACATGGGCACATGTGATTAATATAATATATATCCCAGTAAAATCTGAATCAGGGTGAGATCTTTCAGGTTATAGTACATTTTTAAGGAATGGTTAGGTTAAAATTTATTACTTTTATTAATGTTGAAAAAAAAATCACCTGTTCAGAGATATGGGATCCAAACGTGACCCAAGTACCTACAAAATAATCAAATATCAATACATGAAAAAGCCATGATCTATTGCAGTTTTTAAATTAATCCTTCAAAAGAGTTTACCTAAACCAATGGCTGAGATTCTTAGCCCTGATTTCCCTAAATTTCTGGAAAAAAATATTCAAATTCATATTACTTATAATGCAAAATATTAAGGTAAAAACAAAATATTTCAAACAATGATATTTAAATAATAACAAATATAGTAATAATAATACTAATGGTATTATGCATATACACACACTTGAATATAAGCAACGGCGGACAAGAAAACTGAATTACTTGCGAAACAATAGAAAAGAGTGCAACTAAGGTTTTCATGTAAAATTTTTATGCAATGATGGTGTATTGTTTCTATTAAATACAGTTGTATGATTAATCTGGATCACATTTTGTGAGGATTAATAAATTACTCTTAATTATTTCGAAAACTGAAGAAAAAAAAAGTGAAAATATGCAATATTTCAGAAAATGTGGAACAGAGCCACAGATGTACAAGTTCTGTTGTTAATGTGAAGTCTACTTAACTGAAATCATATTGCATACATTTAGTAGTGCATAGCTGCTGTTGGCAAGTAAACGGCAGTGTATGAAGAAATGAGTTTTCGAGATATTTGTAAAGCATTTTGGATTTCATATTAACAATAGGGAAATGTTGGAATGAGACGTTTTTTTCGTGTTTTTTTTTCCAACGGGAACTGAATAAGTTCGTAAGATAAAGCTGATGTATAATAGATGAGAAAAATGCAAAATAAAGGGAAAATGAAAAATTTGCAGTTACTGCCCTTCACCTGCCCACGGCAGTATATACCTGTGAGGAACGTTTTATTTAGTAGACCCTCCAGAAGAAGAGAGCTTTGCAATGGTCCCACATGGAAGCTACCAGCTTCTAAATGCACTCCTACCAATTTCCTAAACTAGAGCCTTATAAGGCTTTCCTACGGTTTTATCTTAGTATAAGGCTTTATAGCAGCAATTTAGTAATCATTATATACAACAGTTTTTAATTCGTGGTTAATCCGAGTCCAAATTCAAAACTTTAATATCTGACTTTTTCATGTTGGGCAGTTCATAAAGGGAGCAAATCGTGGGAAAATTAAGTTTCCAATGCCTGTAGTGTTATGGAGATGAAATCTTGGTAAGTTAGGCAACAAAATCATTCGAGAATAAGTTGGATTGTCCGTACTGATTTTACTGTATGACAGGGATTATTCAGAAAATATACGTATATTGGAATGGTAGTTTCATGAAAAAAATAGAAGTATTATTTATGGGACAGCGCCTTGTGAAATGCAAAGAGCACCGTCAGACAAAGTTCAGCAAGGTGCAAAACAACCTGCATGTTGAACCCGTAGTTGTGTGTTGGGAAAATGTTACCCTTCTAGAGGACAATCCTATAATGGCTGCCCAAACGTTGCATTGAGGAAGAACAAGGGATACACCCATTAAGCAAATCTATGAGTGGTGGACAAGTGTCACGACAACCATTGCTATCTCGTTTCTCAAGAATAAAAATCAAAATCAGGATTAAACCCCGCGAACTTCGAGTTCAGAGATGAATACACCAAGTCAAGCAAGTCTTGGAAGAGATACGTAACGCTTCAAATTGAGTACCTAAAGCTTGACCACGAAAAGTTGGCGATGTCCTTCAAGCGGAAACATTGATTGTGAAGCTTGACCACGGAGAGATGGCGGATGACCTTGAAGCGGAAATATCGTTTGTATTATTTGTTATTAATATTTGTTAGGTTGTTTGTTATTATTTTGTAGCAGATAGAATCAGAGAGAGCGCACCTCTTACTACTCGACGTTTTCTGGCTGGTTCTATCAATTACAAATGATACAAATGATGTTTCCGCTTCAAAGTCATCCACATTTGTAGTAGGTAGCTTGTTATTGATATTATTTTGTAATAGATGTGATCAGCGAGAACGCGTCTCCAACTACTCGGCTCTTTCTGTCTAATTCTACCTATTACAAATGAGGCAGGGAGAAGCAAAGGGATGTAAGTGGACATTTTAAAGTTTCGAGTAAAGCGACTATAAAGATAACGTTCTAGGTAAGCTTTCATTGATTTTTTTTCCTAAATCAAGTTGTACAGCAGCACTTACCAGGACTACTATAGTGCCACCTCTTGCCCCAAGACAGAGGAGGGGTTCCCCTACCATGTGTGCTATCTCCAAATTTTTAATTTTCTCACTTATTACATCCCTTTGCCTCTCACTGCCTCAAATGATGTTTCCGCTTCAAGGTCATCCGCAATCTCTCCATAGTCAAGTTTTATCATCCCGAGAGCAGAAACAGCGCGACGCTGTGACGAGCGGATTCTTGAGATAGTCTGCAGATTTTTTCTTAGTTGAGGGAGGAAAAACCCCCCAAAAGAAATTTAAAGAGAAAAATTCTTACGTTTCAGCTAATGGAGATTTGTGCCTTATTTTCTGGGACATAATCCACTGGTATATAAATGGTTTTTGTACTTGCATGTTATTTTCGCTCGGTGCCGATTTAGATGTTACAATCATTTACAGTCATTTTATTTTGCAGACTTTTTAGTAAATCTTTAGTCTCCGTCGCAGACTTTTGAAGAAAAAAAAATCTGTTACTGGGCCTACCTGTATCTCATAGTGGGCGGGTAGGACAGGGAAACTTGCCGACTCATGGGATTCGTAGCCATTGAGCTCTCACTTGAAAGTAATCCTTCTTCCATGCATTCCAGGATTGCAATTGGCGCACGGTTGCTGCTGAAAACCAAAATAGATTATTCGAGTGCGTCTTAGGGAAAAACCAGTTTAGATCGGTCAAAAAATCCACTTGTCATAAAATGTTAGTAAAACTATTCAGGAATATGTTGCCAAAATTTAAGTGAAACAATTCGATTAGTTCCGATGTTATGAGCATTGAAAGTGACTGTGGAGATTCGAAAATGTTCACAGCATTTTTTTTTTTTTTTTTCAAACGCATTTTTCTCGAAACGACTTTTTTTCAACTGGTGTGCAATCTAGCTCAAAGAGTTTTTGACCAATCGTTCTGGAAATTTGTGTGAATATTCTTGATTCAATTATAATCTATATGAAACTAACTCTACGATGGTATTATTATTATTATTATTACTATTTTTTGATGCAAGAATTGTGAAACAAATGGTAGAAAAACATTACATTGCAATCGAACGCCTCAAAAACGTGCAATTTTCGAATTTTTTGATCACAATTAGGTTATTATTCTAGGAAAATATATTGTTTACGTGAAAGAAAAATTGTAATGATCACAGGGGAAAATTGTGGCTTCGGTAATGCACACCAGCAACAAGCTCTGATGGCGACCACCGACGGACTGCAGCTTTTAACTCCACTAATTCTGGTAGGAATGACTTCAAAAAATTACAAGGTGTACTTCAAAAGATGAATAAAATATCCTTCAAGTTTAAAGAAATTCTGGTTTTTTATTTCTTGTTTAAAAAAAATCACGAATAACACTAATAATAATCTGGTTTCCCCCCTTGAAGATAATTTAATTGGCACGAGTTCTTGAAAATGTATAATTAATGAAAGAAAATTTTGGGCTAAAATTTAAATTATGTCCGTTTATCTTCGTTACCGGAAGTAAAGGATGTATTCTATTCGTACAAAAACTTCTTTTCAGATTTCAAAATGAATTGAATTTAATCATTTATGAATTAAATTCAATCAATTTTTTCGTTAACGTTCGCACGCACTAATGCATAACTGTCTAGCCTAAATGCTTTCGTTACATTAATTTAAATAAAAAAAAATCGATATTTTCAAATCATCCAATTTTTTGTTTAAAGTTTGTTTTTTTTTCTTCTCAATCGACTGGCGTCGATGTTCGCTTCATATTGACGTTTTAGAATCAGTGTTTTTTCGTTGTCTTAATTTTAAAATTGAATTAAAAACATGTCAATTTAAAAAAAAGAGAAATTGGTCATGTAATTGATTGGGCTCGAGATAGAAATGTGACAAGCCACAAGTAGTGACATTTCGATCAAAACTTTCGTTTCTTATAGCTAAAACTAAAACAAACATGACAATGGATTATGTCATTTGGTAGAAAACATATCTGATTTTAGTATTCCAGAATATAAAATGTATAATACCTTTGAAAAAATTTAAAAAAATATTTTTAAATTGGAAATTGGTTTGCTGAAAAATTCACATCATGTGGCACATCACATTTTTGCCCCAAGCCCTTCAATTGTATTTATGAAAATACAGTAATGGTGATGTCACATAGAAGCATTAAGCTGTGATGGCGACATGCATCCAATTTAAAATAGTATTAAAGATAGACTTGGTGAGGAAAAAGCTAAAAAACTGTTTTATTTACATTTGGGAACTGAAAAAAAAGAGCTGATGTGTGCATCACATGACTTCCTTTTACACCAATTTAATGATAATAGTAGTGCCTTGGAGTAAGCAAAGAAACACTTTAAATATTTTTGTCCCAAGTTTGTTGCGAACTGAAGCAAAAAAAAAAAAAAAAAAAAAAAAAAACGTTTTATACAGATTAATTTTCCCAATATTAGACATTTTAATGTGATTCACTGATTAACTCTCTAAACATCGCCAATAGTGGCCAAATTGAAACCAGATTAAAATAATAATAATAATAATAAAGAAAAACAAATTCTTGACAAAAGTTGGCGACCAAAAGTTGGCGATATGTCGCCAAGTGCTTGCCAAATTATAGCACCTCTTGAGTTTGCATTGATATTAACAATGATTTCCCCCCCTAAAAGATGTAAAAGATCCCCTTAGAAACATCCGAATTTAACCAAAAGGGGAGGTGCACAACTAGATCCAGTAGGAGTCGACATACCAAATTTCAACTTTCTAGGACATATTGTTTTTGAATTATGCGACATACATACGCACATACGCACGTACATACAGACGTCACGAGAAAACGCGTTGTAATTAGTTCCAGGATCGTCAAAATGGATATTTCGGGTGTCTATACGTTCTTAGACATATATCCACGTGTGGTCGGGTAGAAAAAAAAAAAAAAAAAACTCAGCATTTATTCGGGGGCGAGCAAAATGGAAATTAAGGCCTATTTTTGAGTCAAAATTTTTTTGTGAATACAGTACTTCCTTTGCTTCGTAAAAGGAAGTAAAAAAGGGAGTGTCAGTGGTAAAAGGGGATGTGATATACTCTCGGGTTTTTAAAAAATGAAAATTACTCCCTCTCTAAGCAACTTACCTACATATAAGTAGAATTTCAATGATGCAGTTTATCGAAAATTGCTTTTATTCAGTTAAGCTCAAATATTTGCCATTGCTTATGTTTTCTCTCAAAGATCATTAATTCACTTAGAGAACTACGCATTTTTAATGTCAAGAAAATAATATTCGTAAATTTGAAGAAAATAACAGCTGCGTACGGTATTTCTGCTTAGTTTGAAATTCGATTAAGAAAACGACAAATTTCCGATTTATACCCCGAGGGTTATAATGACGAGAAAAATTAAAACAAGAGAAATGTTTAGTTTGATTTCAGTCTATTTAATTCGATTTGTGAATATTTTTCCTTCTCCAGGCGACATTTTAAAATGTCATAAGATACTACAACTTACCTAGTACTTATTTTAGTATTCTAAAACTTAATTATAGTCCGTTTGATTAAAGTTATTAAATATAAACTAACAAAACTATCATTAGGTCTCTTTTGCAGTTAATTTAGATTTTTTCCTTCTGTTTGACATGCAGCAGCTATTGTTTAGTTAAAATTTAATATAATTAAAATAAAATGTAATGGGCTAATTTAATTGGTTTAAATATGACATCATTGGTTTTGAAAAGATGTATACCAAAGGGGACTTTCTGTAAGAATTTGATTTTGTGAAGATTAGGGAAGTGGGCGACGTATTCAGGGCTGACGAGAGGCCTAGTTGGTAATTAGGGTCCCGGATAAGAATCGGGGTTGCATAAGTTTGATAGGTTTTCTGGGGGAGGGGAGGGGGGCGGTGACCAAAGTGACAAAGAGCCAACCTTGGCTCTCGGCGACCCTGGACGCATTTAAGTACAGTATAACTTCCTTTATCTGGATTAACTGGGACCAAAATCAATCCCCGGATAATCGGAAATCCGGGTAGTTTGGACAGGGGCGGGATGGGAGGTCATGGGAAGTCACTGTGGCCTCCTGAAAATTTCCTTATTCGGCATCGTTCGGCAAAAGGAGTTCTATGCGGCTAAATTATCATCATTCGGCGAAATTTCGAGTTCTATTCGGAAAATTGAGCATTTTCGCCTTCCCAAATGTTTAAGTTCGGGGCGCCACTGAGTTTGGGGGACAAGCAAAGCAAATTCATATTTGAGTAGGCTTATCATTCATTACGAGGAAAAACCATATTTTCAGCAAAATTACGTATAATTGTTCAAAGGACACTAAAATACATCAAAACAATTTTTCACATAATTTCTTAATCATAAAGATTGGATCCGCTTACTGCCTTCAGATTCTAACACGTCGTTGCGTAAATAAAGCACGGTCAATTTAACGCTTTATCGTTACAGTTCGGTTGTAGTGGTTCTTGTTAGATTACCATAATTTATTGTACAACTCTACAGCATTTTTTCAAAGCTACAAATTTGATCCGGATGAACGAGGGCCGGATAAACGACGTTCTGCTGTACTTAATTTATTGAACGATGACCAAAGCCAGTCGTTCTAATTAGCAATGAAAACACGAACATGATGCATCTCCTAGTCATTGTAAACTCATGCACAGGTTATTGCAACAATGATCGCATTTGAATAGAATTCAAGTTTTTACGAAAATTTACTTTATGGGTCATTCTTCAAAAAGTGTAACTTTTCTGTCTCACGCCTTTTACAGAAAAAAATTTAAGGAACAATTCATTTAACAATGCTTTTTTAATTTCATCAAAAATATATCTATTTAAACCTGCCAACAATTTTTTAATAATAATTGTTATTTTACTATATTTTTGGTTCACAATATGTGAACGCTCACCTCCGTGGCATGTCACATGTTGCATAATGACTTGTTTATTAAAAGTATGCACTTATTTATTTATTGTTCCTTTCACCAGTGTCTCAAATTACTAATTGTTTAAGTATATTTAAAATTTTAATATTGTGGTTTAGCTCGTTTTAGTAGGACAAGGATTCATGTCACACAATAAATTCTCACCTCTGTTACCTAAACACAAAAGTGCCATTCTTCATTAACACGTGGCAGTAATGACATCAACTTTTTTCCATGATACAAGGGAGCCCCCTTGTTTATTTTCAGCCATAGTTGAAGTTGTGAGATTTTTGTCGAAAAACAAGAAGATGGATTTTGCTCTAAAAAACTGTGTGTTTATTGTGACTTCTCACCTCCATGAACTTGAATTTCAGGGATGGTAAATTTATGTAAAAAAGGAAGTTAACATGTTTTCATATCCTTAACATGTGCAGATTGTAGCAAACGAGGGTAAAAAAAATCCCTGAAAAATGTATCCATTAGGCCTGTATTAATGGAAAATTCCTCACCTCCGTGACAGACCTTATCAATGTCCTTATTTCTGAGTTGAAAATAACTGATGGAGGGGAAATGCATCAATCTTATGCATTCTAACCAAAATTAATAAATTGCCAGTATACGAGTATATTCTCAAATTTACTAAACATCTACTATTTTTAGCATACATTTGAACTATAAGGATAACTACTAATTAAGCCGTTCTTTAATCAGGAGAGCTTAATATAAGATTCCAACTAATCATAAAAATATTTCATTGTCTGCACAAGTAACAAAATTACTACTTTGATATTAAATTGTCCCACGATTTTTAAAACGTTAAAAGTTTTTTTCTTTTTTTGTTATTACCGTGAAAAAGGCATTTTTTAAAAAAATTTATGAGTAAAATAATTGGAACTTAGCTGGGTCATTGTTTATGGTTACTTCTAGTAGGTAAACACTTTCATGTAAAAATGAAAAAAAAAAAAGTTTTATAAATTGAAAAATATTTGCGTTCAGAAGTTAACATTTTCCTTGCCTATATCTATCAAGACCTATCTTTTGAATTACTTCAGTATCCTATTTTCTCTGTCTTAAGGCAATAGATTCATTAAAAACTATTAGAATATACGTTTATGGATCTAAGCAGGGCCCGATATTTCGCATATTTCTAGGGGGCGTGTAAAGGGTAGATGCTCTATATAAATTGTACCAAAAATCTGGTCACAACCACTTCCTTTTACTTATATTAAGTAGTAGATGTTTTAATAAATCAAAAGAATGGGTTAGTGTATTCATGTACGCGCGTTAGAAGCAATACTACTTAAATAAATTGCTTTTTTAGATATTTTGCTACACATATTAAAGTCAGAACAGAGTACTACTTAAATAAGTACTACTTAAATAAATTGCTTTTTAGATATTTTGCTACACATATTAAAGTTAGAACAGAGAGAATTAGTACTTTTCAGTGGGGTACTTCACTTGGTTCACTTTATTTCTTTGCGATCATTTTTCATTTTGCTCTTTGCCATCATCTTTGTTCAAAATTGTATGGAAACTATTTCTTTGGAAATATCATTCTTTAATTCGCCTTTTTAATAGACTTACAAAGGAAACAAGCCTTTAAACAACACTATAAGTTCCGTTAAAATGCGAAAAAAGTCCTCCAAATAACTCAAGTGACGCATTCAAATGTAAAACAAGCCACCAAGTAATGAAAAAGCTATTAAATAACGTAAAAAGATTGATTAAAACAATCCGTCAACTAAAAAATATGTTAATTTAGAAAAAGGGGATCAAATATGGCGACGACGTAAACGTTATCATTATATTTTCGGCTACTTAGGTAAATTTAAAAAATCGCCAATGTGACGTACCTGCAATGGAAAGGTGCAGAGAATTGTACTTTATAAAGGTTATGTTTTTAGCAGCGTATGTGATCTAAAGCTAAAACTGCAAAAATCCGTATGGAACGTGCATAAAGGGCAAAAGTACAATGTAGTAGTGCATCAGAGTGAACAAGAAAACACTTATTTAACTAATTATACTCCTAGTTTGTTGCAAACCGATGCAAATTGATGTTTTTCGTGCACAAAAAAACACGAATTGTGTTTTACAGAAACTCATTTCGAAATACAGACAATTTTAACATGATTCAATGGATTACTCGTTAAATATCGCTAAATTTAAACGAGATTTGAAAAAAAAAAATTTGAATTTTGACATCTTGAATTCAAATTATGTTTTTCGCAATCACGAGTGTGTGTGTGTGTGTGTGTGTGTAGGCGTGTCTATTTCTGTCCAGGCATGAATCTGTGGGTATGTGTGTGTATGCGTGTGTGTTTGTGTCTGTTTGTGTAGATGTGTGTATTTATGCGTGTGTGTATATATGCGTGTATGTTTGTGTCTGTGCATGCATGAGTGTGTGTGTAGGTGTGCGTATGTATGCGTGTGTGTCTGTGTGCAGCATGAGTGTGTGGGTATTTGTGCGTGTAGGTGTGCGTATGTATGCGTGTGTGTCTGTGTGCAGGCATGAGTGTGTGGGTATTTGTGTGTGTAAGTGTGTGTACGTATGCGTGTGTTTGTAGGATATGGACGCAACCTGGAGAAGGTTTTCGCTAGAGGAGCAGCAATAACGGGAGGGGCCGGTGGACAGTGGTGCTGCGGAGGGAGGCGAGGGGAAAATAAAAACATAGGAATTTAAAAACGGTCAAGTGAGAACAATAAGCAATGTGATTGCTCAAAAATGGGTTATCAAACCCTTGGCGATATATCACTAAACTACCCTTTTGGAAGATTCAAATGCAACTAATAGGGGAATTGCATCACTAGACCCAACTCAGAGTTCACATACGAAATTTCAACCGTCTACGCCATACCGTTTTGAGTTATGCGAAATACGTACATATAAGTACTCACAAACGCTAGTAAACATTGGAGAAACTTCAGGAGAGTTTAAAGAAGTTATTCAAAATGTAAGCTCACTTACTTATTTTTGATGAGGGTGTTGGTTTTATTGTGTTCACTTTTGACACTCATGAAGAATGATACCTAAGCCAGCCCGTCGGTGGTTGTTAGGACCAAAGATCCACCATGGACCTAAAAAAGAACGAAATTTGAATAGTGCAAAAATATTAGCAAATGAGACAGAAACTGCAATGAAACACTAGTAGGGGAATGTGGGGTAAAGTGAAATGGTGAAATATTTATTCTGCTTTTAGCGTCAACTGTCTGGTAATATTTTAGCTATACAGGGTTTTCCAAAACGACCGCATAAACTCTGTACAGTTATATTTCTCGTTGGGAGTACATAAAAACTGCCAATGGAAGCATTTCTGTACGATCCATAGTTTACGAGAAAAATGTGAGACACAAAGTATGACGTCACTGCCGGTGCAAGAAAAAACACTTTCGCGAACATATCAACAGTAGTATACGTACATTACGTATAACAACAAATACGTGATATGACGTTTTAAACATTATTATAGTGCCTAGAACATTATCATCTGGAACGAGATGCAAAATTTGTAAGTCCAATAAAGTGTTTTTTCTTGCACCGGCTGTGACGTCATACTTTGTTTTTTGTGTTTTTCTCGTAAATTATGGATCGTACTGGAACGCTTCTTTGGGCAGTTTTTTATGTACTCCCAACGAAGAATCTAGCTGTGCAGAGTTATGCGGTCGTTTTGGGACACCCTGTATAGTAGCACATGTAGTCTATTTCAGTCAGAATAAGAAAAAAAAAGAAAGAAAAAATGATTTTTTTTGAATATTGACATCTTGAATTCAAATTATGTTTTTTGCAATCACGAGTGTGTGTGTATGTAGGCGTGTATGTGTATGTAGGCGTATGTGTGTGTAGGTGTGTGTGTATGTGCGTGTTTGTGTCTGTGTGCAGGCATGATTGTGTATGTGTGCGTGCGTATGTGCATGTGTGTGTGGGTGTGTGTGTATGTGTGTGTGGGTGTGTGTGTATGTGTGTGTTTGAGTCTGTATGTATGTATGTATGTGTTTGGGTCTGTGTGTATGTATGTGTTTGGGTCTGTGTGTATGTATGTGTTTGGGTCTGTGTGTGTGGATGGGTGTGCAGGCATGATTGTGTTGGTATGTGTGGGTGCGTATGTGTGCATGTGTGAGTGTAGGTGTGTGTGAAGGTGTGTGTGTGTGTGTTTATGTGTGTGTGGGTGTGTATTTACGTATGTGTGTGTTTGAGTCTGTATGTATGTATGTATGTATGTATGTGTTTGGGTCTGTGTGTATGTGTGTGTGGGTGGGTGTGCAAGCATGATTGTGCTGGTATGTGTGGGTGCGTATGTGTGCATGTGTGAGTGTAGGTGTGTGTGAAGGTGTGTGTGTGTGTGTTTATGTGTGTGTGGGTGTGTATTTACGTATGTGTGTGTTTGAGTCTGTATGTATGTATGTATGTATGTATGTGTTTGGGTCTGTGTGTATGTGTGTGTGGGTGGGTGTGCAAGCATGATTGTGCTGGTATGTGTGGGTGCGTATGTGTGCATGTGTGAGTGTAGGTGTGCGTGAAGGTGTGTGTGTGTGTGTAGGATATGGACGCATATGGTACTGCAGAGGGAGGCGGAAGGGGGGAAATAACATCAAAGGACGCCAAAACAGTCAATAAGCAATGTGATTGCTCAAAAAAAAAAAAAAAAAAAAAACCGCCGAATGCTAAAGCATATGATGATACAGGCAATTTTCGATAACTGATACTCATATTGTAATAGTTTGTTGTAAGTCAACAATTATCTTTGAAATTAGAAAATGATAAAGTTCTTGTAATTAACATTTAAAATATTAATTGAGGCCTTCTAACATTCGGTTTAGCAATTATTTAGTTAATATTAAGCTTATTTGTATTTTAAATAGTTTGTGCAATTAGTGAAGTACACGCGGGGCAAAGTAAAATAGTTTATTTCGCTTAGTCACTTAATCGTTTACTAAACCACTTACGTATTCATTTATTACTTGATTAATTTCCATTAATTCATTTAGTAATTCAGTTATTTATTCATTCATTCATTCACTTATTTTCCAATTCATTCACTCTCTACTCACTCATTAATTTTTCTTCGTGTATTAATTTATTTGTTCATTTAACTGTTCGTTTATTGTTTCATCATCTTTTCATTTATTCATTTAACATTTTATTTTCTGCTTCATTTGATCAAAAATATTTTTTTTATAAACGAATAGGAAATATTTCATTAGAAAAACATTATATTTTTCACTTTGCCCCACGAAAAAAAAAGACTAGGTACTTTTCTACTTTTTTTTCCCGAAAACGTAAATTTTTTGAAAAAAAAAAGTACTGTTTTCATTGTAAAATACAATGTTTTTTCTTTATGCAGTGTAATTTTGAAAATGCTCAGTCATCTTAACTATTTCACTTTGCTCCGCATTCCCTTACTTAAAATTTAACTATCTTGGGCTCTGGTAAAATCCCGCAAAGCAAGTTGATGTGCAATTCGTTTAGATCAATGAAACCAACGTGGGGTACACGTTCCAACAGGGGGTAGTTTGCTTCCCTTTTTTTTACATGGAACGGCTAAGATATTATTATTATTATTTTGGCTTTCGATGATTTATTTTCTTTTTTACAGTTAACATTTTTTACCATCTTAAGGGAGGACCATGACAAGGGCTGCGCAGTGAAAGTGAATTTGAGTGATCAACCACTTATTATTTCAGTGACCAAAGATAGCTTAAAGCTACAGTTTTGGGACTTATACTTTGAAAACATCCCCTCTCAAGGGCGGATCCAGAAATTTTTGTGAGGGGGTGGGGGATCAAGTTTCAACGGACAGACCTCCATCGTAAAATAGCATCAATTAAGCAGGTGTGCCCATCCCTCCAAGGGTTATGGAGCAACCCTCATATACTACGGAGCAACCCTCCCCCCCCCCCCCAAATGAAACAAAAACCCTTTCAAATTGCGCACCCCTCCTTTCAAAACTTCCAAAGGCGCAACCAGCACCATGGTCATATTTCCTCAAATTTTCAAAATAAGTCACATTTCTTTTGGCAGACAGGTTGATGACGGTTGAAAAAAGCACGCGCACACACACATGCGTATGGTTTGAGATTTAAGAGTGCTCTGAAAAACGTTACGCTCATTAGAGATGATTATTCTTTTGAAAATGAACAAAAAACTCAAAATAGCAGTAGCTCAGTAAGCGAACCCAGTCAGTCCTTTTAATTATGATGCGCTGAAGAAGAAACACCTTGTAGAACCAAGTTTAAAAAAAAAAAAAGTTAACATAGATTCCATGTGTACTATTTTTTTCGAGTCTAAAAAAATGAACTTTAAAAATTATCATAAATTCTTGTTACAGGGGGGTCAGACGACCCTTTGATCCTTCCCTGAATCCGCCCCTCTTCCCCGTTATTTCTGTCCTAAAATGACACTTGTTACCCCCTCCTCTCTCTGTGCCAGGAAATGACCCCCTTCAAAACCAGAAGCTGGATCCGCCGTTAATTTAAACACAAATATGAACGAATCAAACTACAGTGAAAATGTTCTGTATTCATACATGTAAGCAAGCTCTATTCCAGATCACATGCTTCACATTTTTTCCGAGAAACTTTTTGGCAACGCTTCAATTTGTACCTAATGTCAAGAAACAAAACTAACAGCAAAACTGTATCAGGAGTTTGAAATAAGTTCATAAAAATTGAGCAAAAAAAAAAAAAAAAATGAAAGCAATGGTCCCACATCTATAATTTCTTCGCATTTGCGTGAGTAATGAAGATGGATTTCTATTTTGCAAATAAAAGAAGTGAAGTGAAAAAATCCAATGAGCAACTTTGTATGTAAAACGTAGGTGAGAGGAAAAAACTGTTAAAGTTATGTATTCCATCGCTCATCTAAATGGGTTTGATGGTGTTTTAAGATATGGAATCATATTTCGAGAGATTTAATAGGGTGGTTTTTTAATGTTTTTAAAAACATTTTTTCCTTCAGTTTTTCCTTCAGTTAGGAAGGGTATTCATTCATTCAATAGCGAGCTGATTGACGGCTTGAAAAAGCTGATATGTAAAGATTTTAAAATGTTAAATAATTTGTTCGACAAACATTGCTTGAAAAAAAATCAAGAAACAGAAAGCTTAAAAAAATAAAGTCTGTCATGCAAAGGAAAAAAAAAAAGGAGGAAGAAAAAAACAGCATAACAACTTGGTGCTGTTTTTTGAATCTTCTAAAACAGGGGCTCTCAAATTTTAGGTCGCGAGATGGGGAAGAAAAGTTTTAAGAAAATAAATTTATTGCTATGTTTTCATTAAAAAAAAAGTACACATAAAGCTCCAAAGAATACACATACAAGTTGATTTTTGTGTTGTAATTAGTGGGATACATGAGCTTGTTCGGAATTATTCAATTTTTTAATGTCTGGAATGAGCTTTGTAACACACAAAACAATGTCATTTTCCGGTGTCATACGATTTCTTGATTTTGTTTTTAAATTCATCAGTATGTTTGCTTCTTTGTTTTGTTATATTTGTTTCTTTTTCGTATTGCGTGCAATGATAGAACTTGAAGGAGCGCAAGGTCAATAATTGTCATAAAACTACTGCAAGACAATAAAATCAGTCAAGTCTACTTGTCTCTTATTATAAAATAATTCAAGAGACAAAAATTAATGTTTATTTTACTAGTTACTTAAATTAGTTATAAAACTTAAGCATTGGTGTATTTTTTAGTTATTGTTTTAGGGTTTAGACAGAGTTAAAACTGGGGGGGGGGGGGGTCGCCAAAATAATTAGTCTAAAAAGGGGCTCGTAATGGCTAAAAGTTTGAGAACGCGTGTCGTAAAAGGTCTCTGCCTGTGCTGAGTCATGGAGTGCAAGAACAGTACAACTTCGTTCATCCGGGCTAGACAGAACCAAAAGCAATCTGGATGATCGAAAATCCCGATATTCGGAACAAAAAACAAAACAATTTCTTGAATAAGCAGATTTATGTTTTATTGCAGCAAAAAACAATGGTTTGTCACAAAATTACATAGGAAAATACTTTGTCGTTTATTATTCAGCTACAGTGGTGCCGGACGCATAAACACATGCGACTGTTTTTAGGATCTTCTAAAAGGTCTTTGCTTGTGTTGAGTGATGGAGTGCAAGTACAGTACAACCTCGTTTATCCGGGCTATCCAGAACCAAAAGCAATCTGGATGAACGAAAATCCGGGAAATCCGAACAAAAAACAAAACAAGGTCTTTAGTAGGCAGATTTGTTTTTTAAAACAGCAAAATCCAACGGTTTGTAACTAAATTACGCAGGATCGTATCGCGCAAACGCTTTATCATTTATAGATCAGCTGCGGTGGTGCCGGACTAACGCTCCTTAAGTTCGCAAAGCGGTTTGTTTTTTATTGTTATAATTTATTGTGTTGATAATTTTCATTAAGATTTGGCTGTTTCATAAAAAGAAATGTTAGTTAATAAATTAAGAAGAAAAAAATCATGTAGCTTTAAATTTGTAAAATGCAGAACACACGCGTTTGGGTTCTCCTAAAGCTAGTTTGATGATTTTGCTGAAGTAAATAGCCACTTGTTCTTTAAAAAAAAAATGCATGGATTTTGGTTAGAGTACGAATAAGTAATGATGTTTTTCATAGGCAATACAGGAATACGTTTTTCACAGAGTAATGCAAATTTCGTTCTGTTGAAAGTCACTGGAAAGTGCATTACGTTCTACTCTTAACAATGTTCAATTTCAACTATTATATGAATGTCATTTTTATATGAATATAGTATTTTTATAAAATGACTATCCTCAATATGGATGTTCTCACACGTGTCAAGAATTTATTTATTATAAGGACATTTCACAGAATTTTGTCCAAATGTAGAGTCCGCAACATGACACTTTTTTTCTTGCCATAACTACTTAATTTACTATTTGATTGGCAGTTTGTGTGTTGGTAGGACTAACTCAAAATACAATTTTGGGCTAATCAAACAGTAAATTCAATGGCTATGGCAAAAAAGGTCATGTCAAAGGACTCTACATTTGGACAAAAATCTGTGAAATGCATATTTATTAATTATACGTATGTCCTCAATGAGGACATTCTTACACGTGTCAAGAATTCTTCCAAGTAATCCTTAACTTGGTATTTTATTAATTTTTTCCATTAAAAATTTCTAAACTGAATTCCCCATTAAATTCCTAGACACCACTTTTCGTCAGTATCATTGCATCAAATGTTGTTAAAAACAGAAACCAAAGGTTCTTAATCTTCTTCTACGCGGTACTTAGACCATTAACCCACGTCACTTTAAAGAGATTTCACTCTTATCATCAGCATATCTAAAAGTGTTCGTTACAGGCAGCATCGGAAGAGCCAACGATTAATCGATGGTAGGATGGCTGGGAGTACCGCGGATCTTTCGGCTCGTCACAGCCACGCTCATCTATAACAATAGCGCCTTGATCAAGATAAACTTTTTCGCGCAAAAGAACAATGCGAGAGGGGTTGCTTTCGGTTTCTATTCGTGGAACACAACAAACAAAACTGCAACCTGAAGAGTATTTTTTTTCCTTTCCCGCTTTTCTTTTAGCAGCTGAACGCAAGAACGCTGTTACCTCGACTGAAACTGGATCTGGAAGTCAGCACTAGTCAGAAATGATTTGCGTAAGTCATTTAAAATTGATGATCTTTCTCGTTTATGTTGTTCGCCGGAATATCTGAAAGGGAATTTTGAGCAGGGCTTTGAACAGAGGTGCCCCGATGGGAGGTCAAGGGAAGTCACCTTGATCTCCCAACCATTTCCTTACTCGGCTAATTTTGTCTAACAATTCGGCAAAATTATCATCACTCGGCGAAATTATGATTTCCCAATCGGAAAAATTGTCATCATTCGGCGAAATTACGATTTCTATTCGGCATAAGTATTATCATTCGGCGGAATAATGATTTAAATTCGACAAAATTATCATCATTCGGCGAAATTATGATTTTAATTCGACAAAATTATTATCATTCGACGAAATTATGATTTCCATTCGGCAAAATTATCATCATTCGGGGAAACTATGATTTCCATTCGGCCAAGTTTTCATCATTCGGTGGAATTATGATTACCCATTTGGCAAAACTATCATAATTCGGCGAAATTATGATTTTCCATTCGACAAAATTATGATTTCCATTCCTCAAAATTATCATCATTCGGCGAAATTATGATTTCCATTCGGCAAAATTTTGATCATTCGTCGAAATTAGGATTTCCATTCAGCAAAGTTATCATCATTGGACGAAATTAAGATTTCCATTTCGCAAAATTATCATCATTCGGCGAAATTATGATTTCCACTCTGCCAAATTATCATCATTCGTCGAAATTAAGATTTCCATTCGGCAAAATAATCATCCATTCGGCGAAATTAAGATTTCCATTTGGCAAAATTATCATCATTCGACGAAATTATGATTTCCATTCTGCCAAATTATCATCATTCGCCGAAATTAGATTTCCATTCGGCAAAATTATCATCCATTCGGCGAAATTATGATTTCTGTTTGGCAAAATTTTCATCATTACGCAAAATTATCATCCTCTGCGAAATTTGAAATTCTATTCGGCTTCTTAAGACTTTCTGCCCTATCAAAAGTCGAAGTTCGAGCAGTTCTGGTTGCGGAGTTGGAACCGGAGTCGTGGAATCAGAGTCTGCGGATCCGAAATTCCCGGAGTCGGAATCTATTATTTTCGCTCCGACTCTGCAGCCCTGATTTTGAGCTGTCTTCGAGCGTGCGTTTGAAATGGTTGGGCAGTATATACGACAAACGACACAGAAAACATTATAAGCTTTTATTGCTTCTGTGTTAACGTTAACCAAGTGCTTTTTCAGTATTTATTCTATTCAAGCATAATTAATGCATGCATTAAGTATGAAAATAAGGTCGGAGAAGTGCGCATTGGTAGGGCACAATATCGAGCAAAATTGTACTCAATAAAAGGCAGAACTAGTTCCTTTTTCGTCTTAAAAAGAAGTGAAAGTGAAGATAAAAATGGTGCTATGTGTGTGATTACGCTAAATAGGCGAACACCCTGATTTTTGTAAGAAAAAATGGATTTTGAGAAATATGTCTATATTTCTTAGAATCTCAAATGTTTACAAATATAGAGAATTATCTCTATTTTTCTCAAAATCGCAAAACCCCCAATGTTTTCTTTGTAAATCCGCAATTGGTTTTTAAATCGATGAGTTATTGAGAAAACTGGAAGAAATTTAATAAACTCAAATGCAATGCTTATTACAGAAATTTACTTTTTCTTTCTTGATTTTCTCATTACCACGTTTTCAAAGTTTTTACTTACGCCAACAGCTCTAGCGAAAAAAGTATTCACTCTAAAGATTTGAGAAACTTTGCAAAAATGGTAATTGAACATATTACTGTGATATAAACCAAGAAAGGTTAATGTTCATGCAATATGTGGTTTTGAACTAATGATCAGTTAAACTTAGGGGGAAAAAATAATGTTTTCGGGGAAGTTTTCAAACATTTACCCATTAAACTGTTTTTAGTCAATTATTTTTAAATTGGAGGGTCATATCACTCCCTGGCATCTAACGAAAGAGATAAACACAAAAAGTTTGAAAAATGAAGAAAAAGTGAATGCACTGGAAGTGTGTGTTAAGAAAATGGCAGCTTTTTGCTAAAAATGTGGCTTTTTTATTAAAATAAAACTTAAGATTTTTTTTTTCAACCAATAAGTAGTCAAAACGCGTTATTTATGTCATATTTAATAATCGTATAACGTGTTAGAAAGGTGCAATGAATACTGAAGAAAAAAATATTTTGTGTGTTCGCCTATCTTAATTTCAGACGATCAGGGGGATGAGCTAGGCAGTGGGTTGGGTGTCAAAAATGCCTCGTATAGACTGCTCTGGTAATGGGAAGAATAATTTCATTTGTTTAAAGTGCAAATAACTGATTAATTAAGTGCAAACAGATGATTTCTAGCATTATTATTGTGGTTACCAGATTTGGGATCCATCCCGTGTAAACAAACCCTTTTTGAAAAAATTAAATTTCCAGCAAAATTTTAAACCTAAATTTTAAAACTCAAATAATCTTATTCCAGGAATTCTAAACATTATTTTACGCTAATATTAATATTTGTAAAATCATGTTGATAGTACTAGGTGACAAAAACAAAAGGTACCCCTTGTTCGGTGGTTTTACCCAACAGTTACACACACCTAAATATTTTAAATAATGGTTGCGTGAAACTTATAGTGTGGTTGCGAAATTGTTATCACATTAATACAACTCACAAATACGTCTCAACCTCACAACATTTCTATCCGCAGAGAGTTAAGTGACATTCCATTTTTACTTGACTTATAATAATTATTCCGATCGTCAAGGTAGAAACTTTTATAATATTTTAATTAAAAAAAAACAACAATATTGAATACATGTGTCCCTCGTATAACACGGTTAATTCGTTCCGTGTAGTATCAAAACCGTGTTATGCGAGACTTTTTTAAAAGTAACATTTTTACTTATTTTTAATACTAATTATGTATGTGCATGAGAAAAATCAGGTTCAGATGTATCGCGTTATATCGAAACCGTGTTATACGAGACCTAGAAATAATGTAAATCAAGGGATGTGTGCCGTGTTATATCGAAACCAAGTTTCATAAAAACAAAGTCAAAACTTATTGGAGTTATCAAACTTTAGCAGAATTCATTAAAAAGAAATGAAATTCCATCTTTTTAACACGCTTTTATTAGCTTCACCTGTATGTATGTATGTATGTATGTATGTATGTATCTTGTAACGGAATCTTGCAGCTCAAATTTCGCCCACTTCCTGCGATCGGATTCTTTTGAAATTTGGCACGCGACCTCAGACCCGATGACAATGCAATATCCTATAATCAAATTAATTAATAACTCTTTTAATTGTTAGTTTCCTCCAATTTTAATCAATATTTTGGCATAAATCCAACAATGTAAAAAAGGAAAAATTTAAAAAAATACATTAAAAAATGCTCACAAAAATTATTTAAAAATATCTACAAAAACCTTCCATTTTTCTGAATCAGACAAAATTTGTTCCAATGTTCCAAGGTAATTAGAACATGAAATATAATTGTTTTTAACTAATTTCATGCCAAAATTTAGGTGAGCCTTGAATTGAAAATTTATTGCCGATCAGACCATTGTTGAACAAAACTTTTATTCAAATGCATCTCAAATTTTCAAAGTAATATAAATATGATTTCCGCAAATATACATCGATGACTCACAGTAGCTTCCCATCGGGGTGCCCTTGTTTTATAAATAATTTCGTCGCCTGATAATTCTCCAACATAAGACTAAAAAACAGAAAAATAAAATAATAGTTTTGAAAAACTAAAAAAACACGCTTTCGTAGCAAAATGAACTAAAAAGTGAAAAATAATCTTTGGATGATAGTAGTTGACCAATCACTTAATTTTAATGTAATACAAAAAAGCGTGGGGGGCTTCTTATCAGTTGTCTTTAATTTCTTCCATTTGTTGTCCAAGCGAAAATGTAAATAGACAGCACCCCACGTTTTTTTGTATTACATTAAAATTAAGTGATTGGTCAACTACTATCATCCAAAGATTATTTTTCACTTTTTAGTTCATTTTGCTACGAAAGCGTGTTTTTTTAGTTTTTTAAAACTATTATTTTATTTTTTAAAGATAACATTCGTGTTATATCAAAACCATGAAGCATTAAATTCAAATTTCGTACCGTGTAATATTGAAACCGTGTAACAATAATCGCAAATTTGGTGCCGTGTAATATCGAAACTGTGTTATAATAATCACAAATTTGGTACCGTGTAATATCGAAACCGTGTAATAATAATCGCAAATTTGGTACGGTGTAATATCGAAACCGTGTTATAATAATCACAAATTTGGTACTGTGTAATATCGAAACCGTGTTATAATAATCGCAAATTTGGTACCGTGTAATATCGAAACTGTGTTATAATAATCACAAATTTGGTACCGTGTAAAATCGAAACCGTGTTATAAGAATCGCAAGTTTGGTACCGTGTAATATCGAAACCGTGTTATAATAATCACAAATTTGGTAACCGTGTAATATCGAAACCATGTTATAAGAATCGCAAATTTGGTACCGTGTAATATCGAAACCGTGTTATAATAATCACAAATTTGGTACCGTGTAATATCGAAACTGTGTTATAATAATCGCAAATTTGGCACCGTGTAATACCGAAACCGTGTTATAATAATCACAAATTTGGTACCGTGTAATATCGAAACCGTGTTTTAGTGTACCGTGTTACACGAGGGACGTCTGTATACCAAATCCTTTAAATCAACCTTTACAGACATTTTTTTCAGCAATCATACATACCTACTATCTGACTACGAAGTGTATGGAAAAGCAAATGTCCGGTTTACAGGCGGAAATGGATGCATCTATTAGTTTTCAGGGATGTCAGCTTTTGCAGCTGTATGTTAGCCTCTAAATTAGCAGAGTTTCATTCAAATGAGCTGAAAACGCGCATTATATTTTTTTCTTTTCCTCCTAATTTAGATAGACTCGTCTTAACTGGACGTTTGCCAATTCCATGGCAATCCGTGGTTAGACAGTAACCAAGGAACCACAACAATAATGTAATAATGGAAGAAGTTGAAATAGGTACCAATCAAAAGAACATATTTAGACATTTTTGGCACAATCATGCAACTTCATTGTTTGTATCAAACACAATTTACAATTGTATGTATCTACAAATCGTGCGAAAAGATGTCTTCCATTACTCACTGAAACTCGCTCAATTTGGCAACTTTTTAAAAATAATTGACACACTATAAGACTTCATATTTCGATGAGGCGGACATGAGAGCAAATAATTTATGCTACCATAAAGATGTTTTACAGTGCTCTTTCAATAGCTACTTATTGAATAGATTTCATTGTCACACTATGGTGTGGTTTCCTGATGAGAAATTAATTCAAGGCTGCGTGATATCTATAGCCCCTCCCCCCCACACTTGCCAAATTATTATCACAGTAATACAGCTTGCAATTTATTTTAACTTCAGAACGCTCCTCGCCACAGAGAGAGATAAATGAAATCCCCCTTCATTTCAAGCTGTCTTACAGAATTCCTGCCTCTATTCAAATCATTAAGATGGCGGAATGCTTGCGTTACATCCACAGGGACTGAAGTTAATTATCCCGATCGCGATTGAGGATTCTAAATTCAGAGAGAGCTTAAAGTGTTTAATTCTCTTATCGAATTATTTCATTCAGCCCCATTGGAATTGCTTCAAGATCCGTGCTTGAGTGAATCTGTGAAGGCCTTTGATCATTGCAATTTGTAAACTTGCCGTTGGTTGGTGGGAAGATTGTTCGATCCATCTGTAAACGGTAGCAAATCTTCGTTTATTTCTTGCTAGCGGTACCCGCATGGGTTTGCCCGTAGTAGAAAATTGAAAGGTCATTTGGTTCGCCTGTACAAATAATGGATGGTGAATTTCTCGCCAATTTGTTCGCACATGTTACGGTTCCACGTTATGTTTACTTGGTAATTTATTCGTCCACGTTATGACAATTTGCTCGGTAAAATGTTCTTGAAATTGGAATAGAAAAAGAAAAATATCGAATTTTCGAAAAATCGCTTTGAGATGCACAACCCCATGCTACAAACTAATTTTGTTCCAAATTTCATCAAAATAGGCCGAGCGGTCTAGGCGCTTTGCGTGTCACAGAGATCCAGACAGAGAGAGATTCGGACATCCAGATAGAGAGAGATCTGGACATCCAGACAGAGAGAGATCCGAACATCCAGACAGAGAGAGATCCGAACATCTAGACAGAAAGAGATCCGAACATCTAGACAGAAAGAGATCCGAACATCCAGACAGAAAGAGATCCGAACATCCAGACAGAGAGAGATCCAGATATCCAGACAGAGAGACTTTCAGCTTTATTATTAGTAAAGAAATTGTTGCTGTTTCTGAATGGTTTTGGAAATGAGAATGAAATGTGTATCTTTGCGTCATACGTTAGCTCTTAACTGGTGAGGTGGGGTGTATTTTACCGACAAAAACTTAACTTTTACATTTACTGTTTTTTCAGTGTTTACATACACAGCCTTATACTGCCATGGGAAGGCAAAGAGCAGTATCTACAGCAACGAGTTTTCGAGATACTTGAAGAAATTCGTTTCGTATTCCATACTTAACAATAAGGAAATGTTTGAAAAAAAAGTGAAAATTTTTACAGATACTGTCTTTTACCTTCCCACGGCAGTATATGTATCGGATGTAGGAGAAGGCGGGGGCATAGTGGGAAAAATGGAATTTCTTCTATAATACAAATGCTAAAAATTTAAAATGTGTGTGATATTTTAGTTTGCCTGTATGAAAACACCGTAGAGAATGCCCACTACAACATTTCTTCTTGTAGGGAAACTGTAGCCATTTTTATTTTTGCAATAGTTTTACTTTTGTAGTTTTGTTTATTGAACAGAAGTCAAATTTCATTTAGCGGTATCGATGTTTCGAACTTTACCCTTCCCTTCGCTTGAATCGGGTTACTAGTATAAAAGAACATATAGAACACGCAAATTTACGCACATTTAAACACATTGCAAAAGATTTAACCTCTGGTGAATGAGCACACTTTCATATACTATATAAAGGACATTTCTGACTACAGCACATTGTAATGTCCAATATTTGAACTATTTTTGAAAATCGGTGTATAGAAAATTTCAAACTGTTAGCTCAACATACCACTTGTTTGACCTTTCTATCTTTCACTGCTTTGCTTTTATATCATTTCGAAGTAGAGGCGTCGTTTCTGAAACAACCTGCATATGTGAATTCAAGAATTTGTTTTACATAGGTTTGCTCACCATTTTTCTTTAAATGTTTTTCATCTGAGTCATACAATGCATATGTCTAGCGTTTAACACTGCACAGCGGTGTTGGTTTTCAAGAATTGGTATTTTGATCTTTTTTTACAATTTAGACTGAGAAAAGTAAAAATCATATGCATAATTGCGAATACTCAGATCGAGTAACGCTCTGACGTCATCAACAATGAAACTCGTGCCATAGCATGAGAATTTGATAATATTTTTTATAATTTTTGGCATACAAGGAAAGGCTTTATTTTGACAAAGCTGGGCAGAATCCGGGAACTTAACTGTTTTACTGGCAAAACTGTAATTTTAGGGAAATGAAAAAACGAAAAAGTGGTCAACTGCTGGAGTTTAAGGTTAATAAACTGGAGTTAGAGTTTTAAAACTTCAACTATCAAAATATCACCAAACAGGCAATTGCTTCGTTTAAATGTAGAAGGAATTTTCACCCTTCATACCTTGACGAGCGATTTTTTTAGTTGAGAAATAAATTTTTAAGCCAAATTATTGAACATAATTGCTCTGCATGTGCAAAACTTTTTTTTTCTTCTGTCAGCTGGTACGTATAATGCACGTAATGTGTAAACGTTTCATAAACGCTTTGAAATGGTTTTCACAACGTTGACAACCATGTTAAAACGTTTGTGAAACGAAGTCAGCTAACCTAGGATGGACGTTTTTATACAATACTAGCTGTACCCGACGCGTGTTGCTACGCCAACAAAAAAATACATCATTATACTGATTTTCATGACAATCGGTTGAACGGGGCAGAAGTTGCTACTCTGCAGTGCCACCTGGTGGCGAGTGGCTTTAATGAGCATATTATGCACCTTCTCCTTGGAAAAATACATATATATAGCAATTTTCATAATGATCGGTCCAGGTATCAAGTGAAGCCGTGACTATACTCAAATTTTGTACTCACGCAGTCTGCAAGATCAATCAATCGCTAAAAAAATCAAATAGAAAAAGTTTTAAATCCCCCCGTTGCATGAAAAGCCATAAAACAATAAAGAAAGAATTTATTTGTTCAAACTCAAGAAAAATGGCAACAGCTAACTTCTTATCAAGGAGATCTTTCACGCGAATTACTTTCTGCAGCCGATAATTTTATTCGTATTTATCCAATGGATTGTGACTTAAATTGGAATAAAAAAGGAACTATCGATCGGATTTTTTTTTTGAACTGGTCTATAAACATTCCCAGTACCAAAAATAACAAACGGTGAAAGTTTCAGCCAAATCTGCCGGGTAGTTTTTGAGTTCATGGATGACATACAGACAAACATTCATTTTTATATATATAGAAGATGCACACAAATAAGGTATCTTCGAACAATGAGGGTTCACTTTGCTTATCTTCATATTTTATAATGTAAGGCAATTGATTTAAAAGCCGTTCCATGGTAAAGCTGCCATTTTGTCTCACAGGTGACGCGGCCGATATATTTCACTAAAAAACAATTTTAAAGCGTAGTAACCA
This sequence comes from Uloborus diversus, assembly GCF_026930045.1. NCBI lineage: Eukaryota > Metazoa > Arthropoda > Arachnida > Araneae > Uloboridae > Uloborus > Uloborus diversus. The sequence goes on along the minus strand of NC_072732.1, from coordinate 201,839,577 downwards.
AAGTTTTGTGCTTCAGACGCATGCGCTTGTAATTTCTTAGCAATACAATTTCGTTAATTATATTTTCAAAGTATTATTTTCAGTGACATATATTAGCCATCACGAGTGTGACTATTCGTTCTTCAGCTCAGTTTCCTCTTCAACGTAAAACACTGACATTTGTAGAAACGAATATTTTTTAGAAACGTATTTAACTTCAAAAAAAAAAAAGATAAGACATATAGTTGCATTCTGATAAATATATTATACATCAGTTTTGTGTCTTTCATTTTACAAATCGAGTTGGAAAAACTGTAGGGGACCATGGGGGTAAGTGAAATATCGGGGCACAGTGAAATCGTGAAATATTTACTCTGCTTTTAGCTCCACCTATCTGGTATTATTTTGACAATGTAGTACCATATGTAGTCTATTCCAGTCCGGAAAAAACACCGCTGAAGATTAAAGAATTTGGTAAAATAGGCAATTTAAAAAAATTGCTACTCATATTGTAATATTTTGTTTTTAAGTCAAAAATAATTTTTATTACTATAAAATGATAAATTTCTCGTTATTAATATTTTGAGTACTAATTGAGGCTTCCTAATATTCAATGCAGTATTAATTCGAATAATTAAGATTATTTGTATTTTTAATAAATTGTGCAATTAATCAACTACATACGGGGCAAAGTGAAATAGTTTGTTTCATTTAATCACTCAAACATTTAATATAAATCACTCAAGTTTTCATTTATTAATTAATTCATTTACATTCCTTCATTCAGTAATTCACTTATTTATTTATTCATTCATTCACTTATTTTCTTATCCATTCATTCTTTTATTCGCTCATTCATTTTTCTTCATATATCATAATCGAATAGAAAATATTTCATTGGAGAAATATTTATTTTTCCCTTTGCCCCATGAAAAAAAAAGTGAAAAATTTCCACTTTTTTTTTCAAAACTCAAATTGACTGCCAAAAATAAAAAATAATTTTTCAATGCAAGTTTTATTATAAAATACAATGTTTGTTCTTTGTGTACTGTAATTTTCAAAACAAATTTCCCATTTTTGCATTTTGAAAAAGCTCAATCATCTAAATCATTTCACTTTGCCCCACATAGCTCTTTGTAGCGTCGAATAGTACTGAAGTAGTTATTTGGAACTTTTTCTTAGTCCCTAATTTGAAGCTGTCGGAATTTCTCAACGTACATATTCTGAGCGGTATAATAAACATTAGAAATCTTTTGCTGCTATTAAATAAAAAGGGTGAAATTTCACTAAGATTTTTTTCTGGTTCAGAACTTTACTACTTTTTTTTGAAATAAATGACACTGCAACTTATTTCTCACATGGCTTAAAGTTGCCGAAAAAGGTTCGTTAACTTTAAATTAGGTTAACCTTTTGAGGGACAGTGGCTTCGATTGAAGTAATCATTCTTTCTTTCTGTATTTATTTTTTTTTTCAATCAGCTGACACAGAGTCTTCGACTATTTGCTGAAAAAAAAAAAGTAGTGGTCTTAAAGGAAGCCAACGAGCCGCAAAAGGGTTCATGATTCAGTTTAAACGGTCTTCTACTTAGTATTTATTAACTAGAAAATCGCCTGTCAAGATATGACGGGTGAAAATTGCTTCTACATTTGAACGAAGCAACTGCCTGTTTGGTAATATTTTGGTAGTTGAAATTTTAACCCTAACTCCAGTGGATTAACCCTAAACTCCAATAGACAACGTTCATTGTTGACCATTTTTTTCGCTTCTTCATTCCCCTGAAATAGCACAGTCTTACCATTAAAACAGTCAAGTTACCGGATCGAGTTCAGCCTAGTCACAATAAAGCCTTTCCCTGCATGTTAAACATTACCAAAACAGAGTATCAAATTATAATGCTGTGGCGCGAGTTTCATTGTTGATGACGTGAGGAGCGTTACTCGATCATTGACTATTATATATATGAGGATTTTGGATGACTATTCAATATGTTAGGAATTTTCTCTGATTTTATCTCAACAAATGCAACGCTACAAAAATATTATTTGGGCAGCTAATACACAAAGAAATTGTGGATCACAGTTACTCTGAACAACTGTGCGCAATTCTAAGTTCCGCACTTTTTTAATTCCACTTTTCAAAACAATTTGATACCTGTTCTGAAGCTTTTAATTCCGCCCATCAACGCAGAATTAAAGCTGTCTTCATCGCCATTGGAGTAGCAGAGTTTGTTTCTGTCCCAATCATTAGACAAGTGAAATCCTTCGCATTCTCTCTAATGGGATCCGGAGCTCAGAGTCTTAATCCCTATTAAATTGAGAATTCTAAACTCAGCCGGAATGGTGAGCTACTAATTCGCCCCTTATCAAATCAGTCACATTTGCCCACAGGGAATTTCATAAACGTTCGATCGACAGGTGAGACAATGCACCTCATATTCTGGGAAGGGTTGCGATTGCATTTCCAGTTATGTTTGGATTACGGCTGCAATGAAGCAGTCAATTTCTAGGGAAGTAAATCCCCTTTTACGTAATGGATTTTGTTTTTTCGAAAAACGTGTTCGATTGCAAGGGAAACGAGCTGATGTGCGCATCACATGACTTTCTTTTACTCCAATTTAATGTCATTTCCCCCATTACTGGCAATTTTAATGTGGTTCAGTAGTTTATTCTCTAAATATCACCAACAGTGGCAAAATTAAAATCAGATTAAAAAAAAAAAAAACTCGCCACATTTGTCGCCAAGTTGGCAACAAAACTTAGCGACCAAAAGACTGGCGATATATCGCCAAGTGTCAGCCAAATTGTAACACCACTTGAGTTTACATCGAAATTAACAATGATATCCCCCCAAAAAGGGGAAAAATACCCCTTTAAAAACACTCGAATGCAACCAAAAGGAGAGGTGCACAACTAGACCTCACTAGGAGTCTACGTACCAAATTTCAACTTTCTAGGGCATAGTGTTCTTGAGTTATGCGAAATACATACACACATACTCTCATACATACGTACATGCAGACGTCACGAGAAAACTCGTTGTAATTAACTCGGGAATCGTGAAAATGGATATTACGCACGTCTATACGTTCTTACGCTCTTACCCACGTGTGGTCGAGGCGAAAAAAAAAAAAAAAAACTCAACATTCACTCGGGGGTGAGTAAAATGGAAATTAAGGTCGATTTTTGAGTAAATATTTTTTCGCGAATACAATACTTCCTTTTTTGTAAAAGGAAGTAAAAAGTCGTTCTAATCCGTCCTAAAAATGCTTATGCACCCACATATCTATCTATATATAAATGCATATACTAGCTGTACCCGCACGGCTTTGCCCGTAGTAGAAAATTAAAAAGTCATTTGGTTCGCCTGTATATTTACAAATAATGGATGATGAGTTTCTGGCCTTGCTATGTTTTTTTGTTCGGCCACGTTGTGGTAATTTTCTCGGTAAAATATTCTCAAAATTGGAATAGAAAAACAAAAAATCGAATTTTCAAATAATCGCTTTGAAGTGCAACCCCCATGCTACAAACTAACACTGTGCCAAATTTCATGAAAATCGGCCGAACGGTCCAGGCGCTATGCTCGTCACAGATATCCAGACAGATATCCGGACAGAGATCCAGACTTTCAGCTTTATTATTAGTAAAGAAGATAGTAATAAAAGCCAAACAAATTTAACGAAGTAACTAAATGTGTCATCCCTTTTTTTCCTCGTAGACTAATTTTAACTTTTGAGAATATTTCAGATTTGAACAGAGGAAAATCAGTGTTTGCTCGAGAGAAATAAAGATTTTCAAATAAATTGAAAGGAAACATTTCGTGGAATAATATGGCGGAAAAGCGTTCCAGTGGGTCTACACTCCTAATAACGAGGAAACACATAATGGGGTTGTTTCCTTCAGTCAAAAGTACTACTTTTAGTCATTAAAATTGATAGAATGAGTAAAAAAAATTACATGGACCCAGAAAATACTTTCATTTCCCAACTATTATTTTTAAATTAATTTTTTTAAATGTCCGATTTTGAAAACTAGGCGTGGTCTTTATGACGCCACAAATGATGCAATTTGGCGCATCTTTCTGCCACGTTTACACGTTATGATAATCAAGAAGCGAATTGAAATTTGCGCTCTACGCTTGCTATTAACCCTATCGTTGCCAATACACGTGAGTAAAGATGCGAATTAAGTATTTTTCTCCGTGAATGGCAACACTGAATGACATTTTCATCATTTGTGATGTCAGACGACAGAAACGTAAACAATAAAATCACACCGATTTAAGTATTTTTTTTTAAATATTAAACTGAAACAAATTATTTAAAAAATGGTCATATCCTATATTTTTAAGCATGCTCTTTCAGAAAAAAATACTTTTAAAATTTTGGAAAGGACCCCATTGGCTAAAAATAAATACCCGTTAAAAATTAATTGGTTTTCAACTCTCCCCCCTCCCCTCATTGTCTCTAAAAAAAGAATATATATTTTTTTCAACTCATACGATGTTTGAAATATTCCTAATTATCGCAAAAACTTATTTTCCATTTTCCTACAGCATATTTTCTTTTTCAAGAACAAAACTAAACAAAAAAAAATGCTTTCATATGACGCTTTAATTAAATCTCACTTTACCTTAATTTCTCTCGAGACAAAATGCATTGTTCCAATTTACAACGCGTGTGCGTACAGTATCCTTATATCCAATTAAAACTAGAAAAACAGTGTACTCGACATGTTTCGACTTCCTCCGGGAATCTAAAGTAAAGTGACTACTCACTAACTACGACTGTCTTTCAAGAACTGGTGAATCAATATTGCAGATTTCGCGGAGAGTGTTGTTGTTTAGTCGTTAGGATAATGGCAAAGCGGAGATCTGCTGTTGAAAGTATGAATATCTTCATCCATTATGCAGCGGACAAGCAACGGGGATGTTTGCTTACACACCCTTTGCGTTACTTAGTCGAAAAAATGTTGAAACGGCTTTTATTCTGCTTCTATTTTCGGAGCTATGTTCTTTAAATTTCGAATTCCGTCTTCTTTTTTTTTCTGTTCTGTTGTTGAGAGTTTATGAAATGCGTTAAGGAATGGTTGGCACTTAAACATTCTTCTAGATTACTGCTTTAGTTCATGTTTATTGATTTCCAACTAAACTTGTATCCCTCCACGCGAAAAAATTTCCTCAATTTTTTTCTATAATAAACAGAGCACTTATGCATTACAATGTTTCAGTTTAATTTTCGTCAACGTGTTTAATGTAGGGTGGACTGGGGGGGGGGAAGAAAGTTATGAATTTGCTGAATGATGTTCTATATTACCGATTCATAAAATGCGAGGTTGCACACATATCATACATAGTTACATACAGTGGTAAAGTGAAGAGGAGGGTAACCCCCCCCCCCCCCCCAGAGATCAAGGTTTTCAGCTTATTGCCAATCAAACTTGCTTATTAATCGCACAGATTAATTAAGTAAGTTTCATTTATTAAAAGAATAAATCAAGACCAGAACCACAACAAGTTAACTCGTACACACAGTTAAATCTTCAGAATATTATATAGTCGCTATCTTCATTAAAGAAAGGTGAAATAAATTAAATTGCCTAAAGTGTTGTATGTTTTACCAAAATTTAGAACTGATCATTTTTAAAACTGTTTAACATGAGTTATTAACCTGATTCAAAGTAATTTAGCTCCTTGTAGAAACTTTGAGCCATCTGAGGAATGTGATGGGAAATGAATTGTTCTGATGAATGTCAAGCGAGTTCAAACCAGAAAAATAAAATTGCGAAATATTTAAAACCTAGCACTTCTATTTCATAGCAGCACAAGATTTCAAAAACTTGCTATATAACAGCACAGAACATTACAGTACAGGTTATGAGATTTCGACTGTTTTAAATCAGCACTCAAGAGTACTTTTTATGTGGACGAAGCGGAAACGAAAGATTACTTGAATATTAAAGAAAGTGTAACTACGTGTGAATCCTTATTTTACGAAGCGACTGTTCGAGCTTTTCGTTTACAGTCTGTTTGTGTAGATTCCGATGAAGATAATGATGAAGAATTTTTACCACCTTCTCATTAACTAGCAGGTACTATAAGATTTTGCAAATATTTTACTGCAGCAATTGAAAAATTCTAAAAACGTGATTAGAACCTTATAGGGGCATTAACGTGGATGAGTCGAATTGTGTTTACAAACTTAATGACGTTTGAAGATTCAAAAAAAAAAAAAAAAAAAAAAATAATAATAATAATAATCAGTCAAAAATATCTTACTTTTTTCAAAATTTTTGTAGTCCTAACATTTAATTTTATTCAAACAATATGTTATAGTCTATCGAATATGAACAATTCCTAAAAAAAAAACGCGTTTAAGAAGGCTGGGAAAGGAACATATGATAACTCAAACTACCTATTAGTCGAAGATTTTAGCCGGTCCCTTGGGACTTCGAGCAATTGAGAGTTGGCTGCACTTCCCTAAATATAATTACGAGGATCTAAGGGTCGCAAAAAAGGTTAGATTTCGTATTTTTTTTACTAATTTTCAATAGGTCAAAATGTATACCGTGGGATGTGTTCTTCAAGTACGTAACTACACGACAGTTTTTGCATACAGCTTCGAGGAAAACTCAACAAATTAATGTTTTTTGGGGAATGTGAAGACTTAAATGCTGTAAAACTCTAAACTTCGTTTAATTAAAAGTATTTAGGTCTTCTTTCGAAACACATTTTCAACAAAAGTGAAACATTCTAATTCGCCAAAATGTACTTTCCTAGTTATAGCACTCTGCCCACGATGCAAATCAAATCATTTGCTTACCTTTAAACAATCCGGTTTTCCAAGTTCTCTTGATATTATTAAAATTAAATCTTTGCAAGAATTTTACTATTTCCCTATACCACCGCTAGAAACTAATTTACATAGTCTACTGTAAATCACAATAATGCTTTGGGCCCCAAGCGAATTGCTCCATAAAATGTGTACGTATAAATTATGTTTAGATGGATGACGAGGATGGGCTCCGTGAGTTTAAATTACTGGTTCGCACCCTGAGGCACGAAATATTGTTATGGATCAAAACGATTAAACTAGAACGGAATGAACCAATTCCTGCCGCATAGGAAAGGCATTCGTTCTATGGGTTGTGCTTTTATGTCAGATATTTTAATGTAGATGCTGTAAAAGGAATCATTTGATGGACGCGTCTGAAAACAAGTAAAAATTTGTTTTCTATGCAGTGGAATTAAAACATACGAGGGGGGGGGGGCAAAAAAACGGATTTTTGTTCTAAAATATTTATATATTAGTTTATTCACAAAAGTTCTTTAGGCTCCTTCAAAGTGTTGCAACCCTTAGATGCAATATACTTTTTAATTCTTTTTTCCACTGTTAGAAGATCCCCTGGAACTTTGACCGTGTCCAGTGCCCGTTGCGAAGCAGTTTTTACAGCCTCTACATCATCAAAACGCTTCACTTTCAGAATTTTTTTCATCCTCGGAAGAGAAAAAGGTCACAGGGGGCAAGTTCTGGCGAATACGGGGATCGAGGAATGATTAGCCACCTCTGGGAGGCCAAGTAGCGGTTAATAGTGAAGGCTGTGTGTACGGGAGCGTTATCATGGTGAAGGAACCATTCTTCCGATCGCCCGCGCGAGGTCCAACTCACTCTTGTTTTTTCTAAAGTTTCGTCAATCGTAAAACGACGACTCTCGTTGATTTTTTCAACATTTTCATCATTTCGAGACGTTGAAGGGGCTTAGAGCGAGTATGATCTTCAACATTCATGATACCACGATTAAAGCGCCTAAACCACTCGGAAACTTGTGTACGGCTTATAGCATCGTTCTTGAAAGCTTGTTGAAGCATTTGGTAAGCTATTCCGTTGCCTACTTTTCAAGCAGGAAGCAAAATTTCAAGGTTACAGTTTGTTCTTTTAATCTGCCTTAATGAGTTCGCAGGCGGAAAGCAACAACACCTGAAAAAACCAACACTACTATCAGACGTTATTAACTAAGCTGACACCACTTGCACAGCTGGTTTGTGAAGGTCTCTACTTGAGCCATCGAGCTGGAGAACACCCTACTACATCTAGGATTGGCATCGCACCATTAGTTCGGTTTCTTTTGGGTCCCCCCTCGTATGTTCTAGGAAGATCATAGCTATACATCGCGCATAAGCATAGTAGACAATCCGGAAACAGCTTGTCGGGATATAAAGGTTATCCGGAGAATCGAAGATCCATTTTATCTGGGTAATATAGTAAAAAATTAAACAAATCCTCTAACAAAGTTAGACTTACCGCTTATTTAAGATAAAAATATCATGTTTTGAACCAAAATTACACAAAATTTTAAACAAGACCTTGAAAAATATAATGTTTCACAGCATTCCTTTACATCGAATTAGTACAATGTTTTTCTGTTTCAAACGTGTGTGGCGTTTGAACAAATCACGGGCAGGGCCTTCGAGAGCTAAAGTGGGCTCCTAGTCAGTTAGGTCGTCGGGTCCCTCTTCGACAACTAAAACATGCCAAATTTGTACTATTCCAATTCCGAAACGGGCCCCTACTTTCCGACTAGGCTGATATGGCCCTCTCGTCGGCCCTGAGCACGGGCGTGAAAAAGCTGGTTCATTAATAGATCAAAGTAAAAAGCGAAATTTTAAAAGTGTGTCCTACTTGGAACTACCTACTTGCTTTCATAATTTAAAATTATGGAACGCAACCTGAACTTATTAAGCTCATTAGGAAATCTATTTGAACATAAACTTGTTTTTAAGCCCACAAATTCGATCCGGTTCAATGAGAACCGGAAAAACGAGATGCCCTATTGCACCTCTATTTATTTTATACAAGAAGATACCCATCATCACAAATATCAGAGGACACATTGCAAAGAGAAGGGAATCATATCCGAGATGAGGGTAAAAATCGAACCCACCATCTCCTTACTGCGCAGAGGCGCTGGTGCAGGTAGCACTCAATAGTTCAAAAGAGGATAGTGCAATAGAACTTTTTTCTTGCTCATTAACAGTGCTATATCGCAAAAAATAATGCTACGTTGTTGTTTCTGATGCCCCTTTGAACGCCCAAGCTGATGAATAACGAGGCGTTAATCCGTTTTTAAGGCTATTATGAGCAGCTTCCGTTTGACTGAGCCCATCTAGGTGGAAGTCGGCCTTTTTCTCAGACACATAAGACAGATAGCACAATTCAAATTTATTACAATACAAGGAAATCAGAAGAACACTAGGGCAGAAGCGGGAATAGAACCAACTTCTCTCTGCTTGCAAGCAGTTGCTGAGCAATACCGCTCGGCCACCGAGGCCCCTTATAATGCTACGTTTTAAATGAAATTTAGGTTAAATGTGAACCAAGATGGCTAAACGCTCTGATTCAATTTTGACTTCAATCGCTTCAATGAGGGCTGATTATTGTCATCGTTTGCTCGAATAAAAATGGATGTGAACAATAAATTATATTGAAATGTCACCTGCCCAAGAAAGCCTTTCCTGCGATTAAATTGTTGGAAGATAACTGCAAAAATCTCAATGATTTAACATTTTTATCTGTTGCCATCTTAGATTTGTTAACAAATAAAATATTTGTAATTAATTTTTTCAAGGCTTTTAAAATGATTTTCAACTTTTGCTCTTTAATTCTGCTTTTGCAGAGTTCTTTCGATAATTTGGAAACAGGCATGGTCGTCAAATTTTTGCTGAGTAAATTGAATGGCTCGGGGCAAGAATGTGGAATGCCACATAATGTGAATTTTTCAGTAGGCCAACTTCCAACTTACAAAAGATATTTGAAGAATTTTTCAAATTTATTATACATTCTATGTTCTGCAATATTAAACCCAGACATGTCTTTCTCCAAATAACATAATCCATCGTCATGTTCATTTCAATTTTAGTTATGAAAAACAAAATGTTCGATCGAAAAGTCACTCCTTGTGGCTTATCACATTTCTACCCCGAGCCCTTAAATTTTATTTTGGTATTCCCCCGTTGTTTCATGATAACCTTATGCAAGTAGATATTTCTTTGTTCTTTGCTTCCGCATTCAAAGGAAAAACATTCCTTTCCCAGGCACTGGGGCCAAATATTTAATGCTAATGAATTAAGAACGCCAATTTCCCAATTTTCAAAACGATTAAAGGTTTGATCCAAGAATTCATAGGATAAATATAGAAGAAAGTTTCATGATGGCCACAACATACTAATTTGTTTAAGTCGTGGTACAGTATCTTTGAAAAGTCCTTCAGGAAATCCAAAAAAAGATTGCATTGACGATACTATCGATTTCTAATTTTAGAAACTTATCTTGCTATAAACAGAAACCAAACAACTCGTCTCAATTTAAGCTTGCGTTCCATTCTCCGTAAGGTGGATTTCTCGAATAATTAATCTTAAATGAAGCCCCACCCCCGCCTCTTTACAGAGCATTTGCATTCACTTCATAATCCCTGCTTAATCGAATGCTTCGAAGCCAGGGAAACAGAGTGTTCTAATTCGGAGATGCTTTGGCGGGAAATGTAGGCACGTGCGTCTGCAGCGGTAACTGATCAATATTTTATAATTCAGCGTTCGTTATTGCTCAGGATTAATTGCGAAATGAGATGGCCTGTCGCCGTGGATTCAAGAGAGCCATTTATCATATTCAGCACCGGCGAAGATGAAGTAGTTTGTGTGGTCTGGCGTGTGAATGGACTGTTTTGTTTGATGAACTCTTGCAAATGAGTTTTCGTCGTAAAAGCTTGACACGCCAACTGTTTATTTGTCTGTGTTTGGAAACGTTGCTCCATTAGCTTAGCAATTGAACACTATGCGTTATGATGAAAGATTTACAACATGTTCACAGCAGGGGTGCCACCCCCACCCCCCAAGTTCAGCGTGTGGCGCAAATTCCCCCACAAAAATTTTCTCAACTCTCTTTCCCTTATTTATTTTTTATCTTTCTTCTTTATTTTATTTATTTTTAAAAACTTTTTTATGAATTTATTTATTTATTTATTTTTAATTATACTATTATTTTATTAGAAAAGTGCTGACTTTGAATAATTTACACACACGCTCACTCTAACTAGATAAATAAATGAAAAATAAAATAAAATAAAATAAAATAAAATAAATAATTTAAATTAAAAACAAATCTATAAATAAATTTAAATAAGTAAATCAAAAAAATAATTTTTTTTGGCGCAACTCCTTTTCCCCTGTGTGCACCCCTGTAATTCACAGGTATTTGAAAGTTTTTAAGTAATGATCTCTAAAAAAGTTAGAAAGAAGCATTAAAATAAATTTTTCAAAACTTTGAATAACGAAATTATTCCCTCTGACATCAAAAAATATTAAATTTACTGTTTGAAGTTGGAGTTGCTTCTGCGGCATCTAATGAATTATTCCTTTGACATCAGTAAATATCGCGATTAATGTTCGAAGACTTGATTGGGATAGCTTCAGTAGAATCCTGTGAATTTCTAAGTAATACCCTTTGACATCAATAAATATTACGATAACTCTTCGAAGAACCTTTCAATTGGAATTGCTTCTGTAGAATCAAGAGAATTATAAGGTAATTTGCTTTGACATCAACAAATATTGCGATTTCTACTCCAAGGCTTAATTGGATCGCTTCTATAGAATCCAGTGAATTACTCAATTATTCCCTTTGACATCAATAAATATTCGAAGAATCTTTCAAATATCATTGCTTCTGTAGAATCAAGTGAATTAAATTTGAATCTCACCCGCAGTATAAGGGTTGAGGGCAATCTTTTGAACAGCCTGTGAAGAAGAAAAGAGAGTTTCGTTTTCGCTTTCGGTGGATTGGGGCCATTCATTAATTACGTAAGGACGATTTTGACAATTTTGACCCTCCCCCTCCCCCCACGTAAGGGTACGTAAGATTTTTCAAATCCCTTCCCCCTATTCTTTCGTTTTTCAAAATAGTTAAATAACGAATCTTACATCACTGGAAACGAAATTAAATTGACCATTTTTAAATTAAACCTTTTTGCGTAAAGAAATATTTACTCAAAAATTGGAATTTAGATTAAATGCTTTTTTGACTTTTTTTTTTTTTGTAAATGATGCGATATTAATTAAAATAAAACATGCCATACATAGTGGGATTCTTTTATTATAATTTACACTATTCATTATTTGTACAAACAACGATAAAATTGAAAATTAAAAAAAATCCCAACTGAGTCGCAACTGTAGAATCAAGAGGGAAAATTGAAAATCCTTTTAAAAGCCTTGTATTATTAAAAATCAGTGTCAGATATTTTATTTGTATAGAAACTGGCAACAGATAAAAATTTTAAATCATTGCGTTTTATTTCCTTGTCGCCCAACAATGAATTCAGTTATCAATTGCGTGAATAAAGGCTTAGCCGTTATTAAAATCTGGTTTAAAAAAACGTTTTTTTTCGATTTCTATGAAACATGGAAGTTCCAAACACATTCTATCAGACGCGGAAAAAAAAATCTCTTTATTTTGGTATTAACTTTTGAAATTTTTAATTGTTTTCCCTGCACAAATCGCGAAAAACATTTCAGAGGTTTTTGATTAATATCTTCGTTAATTAATGTCACCCAAAGATGCAACCTAGCTAAGAACACTCTCGATCAACCCTCATTTCGAACAAATCTTTTCTTTTCAAAATCGGTACATCCGTTTAGGCGCTAGAGTGCCACAGACAGACACACTGATACACAGACACGTCAAACTTATAACCCCCTTCCTTTGTGTGTCGGGGGATTGAAAACAAATAAAAAACATCTCATCATAATAAGTTTTTTGTCTTCCAGACGCAAATGAAAGTTAAACCCTGACACTATAACCCTGCCAAACCACTTGACCGCGCGATTTCAAATGTAAAATACCGACATGGAAAACATTACGTAAGAATGGACATAAGACCCGCCCCCCAAGGGCGCCCATATAGGGGGCTCGACCCCCCTTAAAAATGAGAACTTCCTTGCTGTTAGTACTTTTTTCTTTGCAAAAATGTAAAAACAGTTCTTCGCCAGCCATTGATGAATAAGTTATTAAAAATGTCAAATTTTAATAACTCTAATCTGTCCTGAAATCCTCTTTCATGGGGAAAATATCCTGCTAAAACATGGTTAAAATATGAGCTCCCCTACAATTTTGCATATGCGTGCCCATGTGAACCATCCCCCCCCCAAAGTAAGGGTATGTAGAGATTTTTCCAACCCCCCTCTCCCTCGGAACCCTTATTTTTCCAACCCACCTTAGGTAATTAATGAATGGCCCCATTCGCACCTCTAAAATGCAAAAGACTCGATGAAGTGTGTTGTGTTGTTGGGAAAAGGGTTTTAATGGTTTTCTTCTTTTTTTTTTTTCCTGGAAGGGCAGGAGGTATTTCCGACCCACATTTCGGCGCCTCTGCTTCAAGGTAAACGTCCCGGTGTTTATTTAGCGGGATCAAGACGCCTCTAGCGTCTCCCACGCAATGGAGGGAAGGCGGCGAGTTTAATGGTGTCATCCTTGTTCCCCGAGCACCGTGCCGTGTTGTGAAAGATCTAGCTGCGAAAAATCTTTAAATCCTTCTCTGAGATTTTTCTGCCGATCGTCTCTGAAACTGAGCAATTCCACCGTAACAAACGTGCCAAATGTGAAGGGGAGGGAATGAGGGGCTCAAGCCCCCTGGAAATGAGAACTTTCTTGCTTTTAGTGCATTTTTCTTTGCAAAAATGTTTTAAAATTTCTTTTCCAGCCAATAATGAATAAGTTATCAAAACTAAAATTTTACTATCTCTAATCTGTACTGATATCGCTTTCCACGGGGAAAATATTCTGCTAAACCATGGGGAAAATTTTTGATCCCCCCCTTAAAATTTTGTATATGGGCACCCTTGCCAAATGTTATTCAAAATACAACCCAACAAAGACTCCAAATATCTCAGGCAATTGCATGAACTTTGCGAAAATCATAGACTCGATTTCTATAATAATGCAATAAAATTTTAAAGATATCTGGGGAAAATATTGAATTCTTGAAGTGAAACGTTTTATGCGAGAGCTTTGAAAATTAGATTAAAAAAATTAGAATGTGTGATGGAAGTGACGTATCATTTATAAATTGTAGTCAATAACAATGAAAAATATTAGTAATTGTAAAGTTTTAATACTTTCGCTTTTAAATAAAAAAGTTAGTTTAATCAACTTTAACGAATTATTTTCAAAGCTGAACTTAAGCAAGCATATATATGGATTTTGGGCATTCTAAACTTTTCAAATAATGCAGGGTTTGGAAGATTTCATTGATTCAATCAAACTAACCAATCAAATCAAGTCGTCAGTTTAAAAGCGTAATCCACATTGATTCAGTTCAGCTTTGAAATTAGTTTGTTAACTTTTATTAATAAAACTAACGTGACAATTTTTGATTTTCAAATTTCCAGATTTTTTTTCCCGGTTCATAAAATGCTGAACCTATACTGGCCATTTTTCAAAAAATCTATTTGTGCCTATAAGTGTTTGTGTGCATGTATGCGAACATTTTTGTAGCCTTTCTTTAATTCAAAACATAATTCATAGAAACGGAAACAATTTGGAGTGCTAAGTATTCCATTTGAATTGATGCTGATTAGTTTTTAACTTCAATCGCTCCAAGGAGCAGGTGCATTCTAGCTTATTCCCACAAGAAGTGCAGCAAAGATTCCCAGAAAAATAGACATGCATGTGGACATGTACAGAAACAGGTGCTGATTAATTTTCATGGTAGTATTACCCGAATGGCATGGAAGAAGATTTTGCGATATTTTCGTGATTTCTCAACGTACTTTCTTTTTGAACTAGCCTGATGTGAATCAAGTAGATACATTTTTCAAAAATTTTAAATTGAAATTAATGTTGTACATATGAAGAAAGATACAGTTCAAATCCAATAAAAATATTGTTACAAATCCTGTAAATAGTAATTATTGTAGTAACGTAACCTGTAAATAATTTCCCGTAATGAATATACAACCCCTTTTTCATTCGGCTAAAATATACGACCCCTATTTTCTTTCTTTTTATTGATAACGGTCTACGCATTTCGCGAAGAGGTAAGAATGTTGTGGAAAATTCTTTTCGGTGTATTTAAGCCGTTAGCGATGGATAAACAGTTAGTTTCGATTCAGATTTCGAACTGAGTGTGTGTATTAGCTCTGTTTATAGCGAGGCATTTCGCTGTGTTGTTTTCGTATTTGGAAGTAAATACGTGTGTAAACGTCGAGTTTACGGTGTTGCGTGATAATTGCTTAATTGCTGATGAATAATTTTGCAGTTGTTGACGATCTTTCCTGTACATAGTGTAAATAAATTTCCTGTGCTTTTATCAAGAACTGTGTCTTCATTTCAAGAAAGTGGAAGTCGCACCGAATCCGTTACAATTGGCGCCCAACGTGGGGCTTCTTCTGGACTTTCTTGGAGTAAGTGACTTTGGACATTTTTTCATAAAGACTTTTTTTGAATTAGGACTTTATTTTTATGGTGATTACTCGCGCAATGGATGAACAATTAAAACAACTTCTTGACGCAATCACCTCTGTGAAGAGTGATATGGCGGCTAATCAAGAACAATTAAAAAATGATATGGCGGCTAATCAAGAACAATTAAAAAATGATATGGCGGCTAATCAAGAACAATTAAAAAATGATCTGACTGCAAGTATGTTGGCAAATCAAGACCAGTTAAAAAGCGATTTAACGGTGCTGAAAAAGGACTTAACGTCTAACCAAGAAGAAATTAAAAACGACCTTATTTCGGTAAAGACTGTGATGGAAAATAAATTTAATGACATAGAGCATCGAGTTGATGCTATTGAAGAAAAATTTAATACCGTTGAAAGCCGATTCAATGCTGTAGAAAATAAATTTGAAGATGAAGATAGAAGATTTCATCTATTAAAAGAAGAGATCTTTAAGGACGTGGAAAGGAGATTGGCGACCGCGGAAAGCAGCTCTGTACAGTTTGGCGCTCCCACATCGGTTGCTCGACCGTCCATTAAACTTGCCACATTTGATGGGAAAACTTCGTGGCAGGTTTACAAAACTCAATTCATGATAGTGGCGGAAGCGAACGGATGGGACTCTGCTACCAAGGCCTGTCATCTTGCAGCATCCCTGAGAGGTGACGCAGCGGACATTCTCCAGACCCTTCCGGACAGCCAGCGCCTGGATTTCGCCGCCCTCACATCTGCGTTGGAGCTTCGCTTCGGTGAGAAGTGCCAGAAAGATTTCAGCCGACTCCAGTTGAAGTCCCGTTTCCAGAAAACCGGGGAAACCCTGCAAGAGCTAGCGGCGGACGTCGAGAGATTGTCTCATCTTGCTTTTTGTGACTGTCCTGCGGACGTTCGAGACAACCTGGCACTCAACTACTACATCGACGGGGTTCGAGATCCGGAAATCCAGAAAGCTTTACGGATGGCGGATGTCAAAGACCTGAGTTCTGCTGTTGTGTATGCGATGAAGTTGGAGGCCGCCCAGCAAGCAACCCGCAAGGATCGCCATTCAATCCGCGGCGTGAAAACTGATGAGCCTGATCCGGTTTCGTCACGTTTTGCTGAACTGGAAAAGCAAATAAAAGAAATTGCAGGAATCCTCAAAAGGACTTCGGCTCCCAAGGACCATAATGGACAATCACTTAAGTGCTGGAAATGTGGTGGCGAGGGTCACTTACGAAGAAACTGTGAAGCTCGTCAAGAAACCAGAGGGAAGAGCACATCTCCCTCGCAGGTCCAGGAAAACTAAGCCATGGCAATCTCGCGGGGCGGAGGTCGCCAAATTGGAATGAGCCCCATCTTAAAGTTTTCCAGATTTCATCGACGAGTGGCGGCAGTAATGGACTGTTTATTTACGCATATGTAAACGGGTTTCCATGCGAACTGATTATTGACACTGGAGCCAATGTTACGATCATTAGAACAGATGTGGCTCGTCAATTTGGACTCGACATTCTGTGGACGCCGCCCTGCGTTACCCTCCAAACTGTGACAGGTGACAAGATCGAGATTGAAGGTAAAGTGAACTTAGAAATTGTGTTTGGAAATGCCATTTACCATCATACCGCATTCGTTGCTGCTATCATAGACCCCTTCATTCTCGGATTGGACTTTTTAAAGAAGTATGACTTCAACCTCGATTTCACAACTAACGAGCTGCACTCGACGAGAGAAGACATAGCAGTCTTTCCCGCAGAAAGTGATGTAAAATCCGCTCATCAAATAATTGCCCAAACAGATTTATCAATTCCCTCAAGGTCAGAATCATTAATACCCGGCTCCCTTGAAGAAAGCAATAGTTTTCGATTTGGACTCGTTGAATACCCTAACCTAAGCAATAGCCTAAAAGGAGTGCTGGTAGCATCTACGCTTGTGGACCTTTCTAAGGATGTAATTCCTGTGAGAGTCGCCAACGTGAGTGAAAGGCCAAGGAATATCCGAAAAGGTGAAGTGTTGGCAACTTGTACTCCAGTAAACTGCATCATTAGAAGAATCAATTCCCCCGAGACTGTGTCTTCCGAGTCCTTGACATCGAAGTTAATTGGGAGTGCGCCGTTATCGAAAGATCAAAGAACTGCTGCGGAACAATTGGTAGATGACTTCAAGCATCTGTTTTCATCTACATCGGAGGATGTTGGCCGTACGAATTTAACGCAGCATAGGATTTACACTGGAGAACACCCCCCTATTAAACAGCATCCAAGACGACTACCGTTCGCCAAGAAGGAAGAGGTTGAGACCCTCCTGAAAGAGATGAAGGAGAATGATGTAATCGAACCGTCATCCAGTCCTTGGGCCTCTCCCATCGTCTTAGTCCGAAAGAAAGATGGCTCCACCAGATTTTGTGTCGATTACCGACGGCTGAATGAAATCACCAAGAAAGACAGTTACCCTCTTCCACGGATAGACGACACCTTAGACACTCTTTCCGGACACAAGTGGTTTTCGACCCTGGACTTGAAGAGCGGCTACTGGCAGGTTGAGATACACCCTGATGACCGAGAGAAGACAGCGTTTACAACTGGACAAGGCTTATGGCAGTTTAAAGTGATGCCCTTCGGCCTCTGCAATGCACCAGCTACGTTCGAGCGTCTTATGGAGACAGTGTTAAGAGGACTTTCCTACGAATCCTGTCTGGTCTACTTAGACGATATCATCATCGTGGGACGCAGCTTCGAAGAACATCTGGCAAATCTTAGGAAGGTGCTGCAAAAGCTTAAGGAAGCCAATCTGAAGTTAAGCCCGTCCAAATGTAATTTGTTCCGCCGGGAAGTGAACTACCTTGGTCACATCATCTCTTCTGAGGGTGTACAAACCGATCCAGAGAAGGTATCTGCGGTCAGGAGTTGGAGTCGTCCCGAAAACATCCATCAGTTGCGAAGTTTCCTGGGGCTCTGCACGTACTACAGGAAGTTTGTGAAGGGTTTTTCCAACATTGCACGACCTTTGCATAAGCTGACGGAGAGCAAGCAAAAGTTTGAATGGTCCAAAGAATGCGAAGATGCATTTCTACGACTGAAGGAGGCTTTAACATCAACGCCTATCCTCGCCTATCCTCAGCCTGAAAAATCCTTCATCCTGGACACTGATGCGAGCAACGAGGGAATTGGAGCTGTTTTATCCCAAGAAATTGACGGAAATGAACATGTCATCGCTTACTGGAGCAAATGCTTATCAAAGTCGGAGCGAAATTACTGCGTCACCAGAAAAGAGTTACTGGCCATAGTGAAAGCTGTAGAACACTTCCATCATTACCTCTACGGCCGAAAATTTCTGCTTCGGACAGATCATGCCTCGTTAACTTGGCTTTTGAACTTCAAGAATCCAGAAGGCCAGATAGCCAGATGGATACAGCGGCTCCAGGAATATGACATGGAGATCAAGCATCGAAAAGGGTTATCTCACGGTAATGCTGACGCTTTATCAAGGAGACCCTGTCCTGAGAACTGCCACTATTGTTCCCGAATCGAGAAACAGTATGGAACGACTAGCCCTACCGCCTATCAGGTGACAGTGACTCCAACATCATCAGAACCTGATCCATGGAGTGATGACCAAGTTCGAAAAGATCAACTTGAAGACCCCGACATAAAACCAATTTTAGAGTTCATGGAAAGTGACAGTCGACGCCCTAGCTGGCAGGACGTTTCCATCTTCAGTCCTGCAACAAAAAGATACTGGGCTTTATGGAACTCACTCCATTTACGGAACGGCGTGCTACACCGGAAATGGGAATCTGACGACGGCAAGACATCTAGGTGGCAGTTACTACTTCCTCGATCCAGGATTTCAGATGTTCTGAAAGAAATACATAGTAGTGCGACTGGAGGACATTTTGGTGTCTTGAAAACTCTCAATAAAGTTCGGGAGCGCTTCTTCTGGAGCAAGGCGAAGGATGACGTGGAGAAGTGGTGCCATTCTTGTGACGCCTGTGCTGCTCGTAAAGGACCGAAGAAGAGAAGCAGAGGGAAGCTACATCTGTACAACGTTGGAGCTCCTTTCGAACGAATTGGGATCGACATCCTGGGTCCTCTACCAAGAACTGCTGATGGGAACAAATACATTCTTGTTTCCATCGACTACTTCACCAAATGGCCGGAAGCATATCCCATTCCAGATCAAGAGGCTACCACCGTAGCAGAGACTCTAGTCCAACATTGGATCTCGAGATACGGAACACCTTTGCAGATTCATTCCGATCAAGGGAGGAATTTCATCTCTGCTGTGTTTAAGGGCCTATGTCAAATTCTCGGAATTGAGAAAACTAGGACAACACCACTACACCCACAATCGGACGGCATGGTGGAGAGATTTAACCGCACAATCCTGAATAATCTCTCACTTATGGTATCCAGAAATCAACAGGATTGGGACAAGAAGCTACCTTTGTTCCTGCTGGCCTACCGCAGTGCTGTCCACGAGACTACCGGATATGCCCCATCTCAGATGCTCTTCGGACGAGAGCTTCGGCTACCTTGTGATCTCGTCTTCGGTCGTCTTCCGGATGCGCCTTCATCGCCTGAGGAGTACATCCAGGATCTCCAGGCCCGGTTGGAAGACGTTCATAACTTCGCACGAGAGCGAATCAACATCGCGGCGGAGAAGATGAAGACCCGATATGACACAAGGTCTACTGGACATAAATTCAACGAAGGCGACAAGGTTTGGTTATGGAATCCCATCCGACGGAAAGGTCTGTCACCCAAATTGCAGTCGCATTGGGATGGACCCTACAAAGTCCTTAACCGACTAAATGACGTCGTAGTGAGGATCCAAAAATCACCTAATGCAAAACCTAGGGTTGTACATTATGATCGGTTAGCCCCATACTATGGCCATAGTTCATGAGTATTACGTAAACAACCATGGTTGATAACATAAAAGTTGTAGATAATTTTTGCTTTTAATGTTTAGTAATATTTCTGGTTATTATTGTGTTTTCTGTATCTGTTAGTTATTATTTAATGTGTGTATTTGTGAACATGTGATAGGAGTTTGGCACACTTTCTGGGGATTGTACTGCCCGGGACGTGCAGTCCTTAGGAAGGGGGCAATGTTACAAATCCTGTAAATAGTAATTATTGTAGTAACGTAACCTGTAAATAATTTCCCGTAATGAATATACAACCCCTTTTTCATTCGGCTAAAATATACGACCCCTATTTTCTTTCTTTTTATTGATAACGGTCTACGCATTTCGCGAAGAGGTAAGAATGTTGTGGAAAATTCTTTTCGGTGTATTTAAGCCGTTAGCGATGGATAAACAGTTAGTTTCGATTCAGATTTCGAACTGAGTGTGTGTATTAGCTCTGTTTATAGCGAGGCATTTCGCTGTGTTGTTTTCGTATTTGGAAGTAAATACGTGTGTAAACGTCGAGTTTACGGTGTTGCGTGATAATTGCTTAATTGCTGATGAATAATTTTGCAGTTGTTGACGATCTTTCCTGTACATAGTGTAAATAAATTTCCTGTGCTTTTATCAAGAACTGTGTCTTCATTTCAAGAAAGTGGAAGTCGCACCGAATCCGTTACAATATCTTTCACAAGTGCTTGGCGACATACGTAAAAGGGTGGTGGTTCGAAAATATCAATTTTTCATTTCGGAATCGCGTTACCTCTCAAAAGTTGTATTTCGTATCCTCAATTGGGGGAAAAATTTAAAAAAAAAAAAAATAATCTAAACTGACATCTTCAGTTCGCGCATAAGGCTGAAAGTTTATATGTTAAAAAGCAATATATGTTAAAAAGTGAAATTTTCAGAAAATACTAAAATTATTATTTTTTTTTTTTTTTTTTTTTTTGCATTTTTTCATAACGCAACAGCAATAAATTGTCAGTATATAGCGTAGTTTGAAATTAAAAAATATATTATAGCTTTTAAATGAGATCTCTAATTTGCGCATACGCCTTAAATTGGGCTTCAAATTTCAGGAGATTTTAGCCCAATTTAAGGCGTATGCGCAAACGAAGGACCTTATATAAAAGCTATAAAAAAAATTTAGGTTCAAAATACGCTATATACTAACAATTTATGGCTGTTGCCTTACAAAAATAAAAAAAATAATAATTATATTATTTTTTGAAAAATTCAATTTTTAGCATATTTTTTCAACTTTCAGCCTCATGCGCAAATTGATGATGTCAACTTAGAATTTTTAAAATGTTTTTCCCCAGTTGAAGACACCAAATTACAACTTTTGAGAGTTAAAGCGATTCCGAAATAAAAAATCGATTTTTTCGAACCACCCTACTACATATGTGCCAAATGATGCCCGGCTGGTGCCTGGTAAAATGCTATTTCTCGTGTGAAGTGATATTGTAAAGCAAAAAGGGATAAATCACTGAATTATTAATATTTTGCTCTTCAAAAGAAACGAATATTTTGCTGAATGAAAAAACTTTTCTAATGATTTTCAAACACATCAGATGCAAGCTAAAAACGTTTTAAAAACGCTCATTTATACAAAAACAGCGGTAAATTTCGCGATTTTTTTATGAATTAGTTTCGCGATGTTTAAGTTTTCGCGATTACGACGAGCTCTAAAAAAATAAATCTTCTCTTCAATAAATGTTTTTACTGTGTTCGAAAAAGGCACAGCACACGATTCCTAACCGAAACCAGATTGAACAGATACATTCAGACAGCTTCTTTTCATTTTGAAAACACTCCCCGCCAGTGTCAATGCGAGTCGACACACTAAATCCACGTGTGACAGATCATAAACACCCTTTCCATTTAAACTAAACCTTTTGAAAAAAGTTGCCGGCATTACAATGATATAGTATCGAAAAAAAAAAATCCTTATTACGTTGAAGACAAATGCAACAATTGGTGGAGCTGCAGATATCGGCTTACATGACGAGAAATGTTTGGGCATTATGCCACACGACGAAGAAGCCAACGTTTTCGTTTTTTTTTTTTTTTACATTGCTTGGAGGAATTTAAAGAACACAATAGACTGACAATAAAGTTAATGATGATGCCGAGCAACAATTTGGCAAATGCTATGATGTGAAAGTGATAAAGAATACTGCCTTGTTTTTCGATTAAAAAATCTCTTGGCTCCACATTTATAACTGCAGTGAAACCCCGATTTTTGCGTTTCTTATGAGACTGAGTTAAAAAAAAAAACATAAAATACGGGAAATATATCGAATACAAAAATCAAATAGACAACACTAAAGGTAGTAAAAAAAAAAAAACTCTTTTAAAAGGTATAATACACCCAAACCGGTTTTTATGCGGTCTTTTTTTGCGGTATATTAAAATTTCATTCCGACTGGGAGTTAATTGACGAAATTGTTTTTAAAACGAATACGAGGTAGTATCTTCAAGTGACGACATAGGTGCCCCGATGGGAAGTCACTGTGACCTCCCGAAATTTCCTTATTTGGGAAATTTTTCCCGACTACTCGGCAAAAATTATCATCACTTGGTTTATTTTGATTTCGCTTAAAAATTATTTTGTAAGTTTTAGAGTTATTTTTTTATGTGAGACTTTTTTTATGCGGTTCCTAGGGATGTAAATTAATGTAAAAAAAAGTAAACATTTTTTCATATGATTAACATGTGCAGATTGTAGCAACAAATAAAAAACAAATTCCATGAAAAATGTATCTATTAGGCCTATAATTATGGAAAGATCCTCACCTCCATGAATCTCACCTCCGTGACAGACCTTATCAGTGTCATTATTTCTGAGGTGAAAATAACTGATGGAGGGGAACTACATCAATAATAGGTATTCTGCCAAAATTATAAATTGCCAGTATATCCTTAAATTTACTAAATACTATTTTTTGACATAATCAGTAAAAAATGGATGGTTTTTTTGCACAATCAACAAAATTACTACTTTGATATTAAATTGATCTCGATTTTTAAATATTAAAAGTTTTTTTCTTTTTTTTATTTCCGTGAACAAGGCATTTTTTAATTTTTTTTATGTATGTTTAAAATAATTGGAACTTAGCTGGACCATTGTTTATGGTTACTTCTAGTAGGTAACACTTTCATGTAAGAATGAAAAAAAAGAAAACAAAAGGTTTCAAAATTTAAAAATATTTGCGTTCTGGAGAATGACCCATGTAATTAAATATGTAAGAAAGATAAATGAATTAAATACAAATACTGAGTCATTAGTTAGTAGCAAAGGAAAACACCATGTTAAGAAGGTAAGTTTAATGAATATTATGTTAACAACTTGCATAAATAGAAACAACAATGCATAGATAAAAATTAAAAAAAAAAAAATGTGCTCCCTTTCTGAATCCCAAAAATGAAGTTCACAGTCAACAATTTTGAAAAAGTTTTATGCTGAATTCTTGCCTGTCGAAGCTTGCAATTTATACATTTGAAATTTTCATGTCATAAGTTTTTTTTATGGGTGCCAGTTTCAGCTTACAACTTCCAAATTTTTTATGAAACAAATTGTAATCTAATACATTATGTAAAATAGTAAACATATGCATTATTGCATTAAATTATTTTTTTTAAATTTATTATAATTTATAAAATACAGAATCAAATATTAAGAAAACATTTTCACATTTGGAAACAAATACCATGATACCATAAGAAGTTTTGGTTAAGTCCAATTAGAAATCAAATCATAAGTGAAAACTTAATATTTAAAAACTTGAACCAAAACAAAAAAGCTAGTTTTTAGTATATAGTAATGTCATAACTAATTCAATTTTATTTCAATGTAACATTTTCTTGATGAACACATATTTCTTATTTTGTTGTATGGAATTTCATATTAGATACACATACATTTTACTGTCTTTTGTCTTTTAAAACAAATTTATATTTTATGATTGCGACTAAATGCATTAAAACTTAATGTTAATATTCGTCTGTTGTACAAACGTGCTGCCACAAAAGAAATTTTTTTTTTTAAGTAAACCAAACAATATTTCACGTGATTTTGTTTATGTAGAACTGCATGTGACATGATTTGATGTAAAAATGTTCGTTCAAAGAGAAGAATCAATAAATTTATTTCTGATTTCTAATTAATTTATTTTTTGTCGAAAAGTTTTTATCAACTGAAATAAGTGGACAAAATGATATTTAGTCCGGGGCAGTTTTTTTCCACGGCTTTTTTTTATTTTATTTTTTATTTATTTATTTATTTATTTAATTTTTTTTTGAGTTAAAAAACCGGAAAACCCTGGCGTCAAGTGACACATCTTCAACAATCAAGTTTAAATAATAGAAAAAAATGGTGTATAATTTTTCGTCAATGTGTAGAAAAGACATTAAATAACATTTTGAGGTAATAGGATTTTTAATATAAAGAAAACGTAACGCTTCAAAATGAGCCTAAGAGTGACCAATGCCGCACAGAAGTTTTTAAACACATATGACATCCGTAATGCAATACAAAGATTAGCAAAAAAATTTTTATTGAAATAAAATAAAATTTCAATTGAAAAAAATTTTTCATTTTAATATAATGAAACGCAATGCATAAAAATGAGTTAAATGGTACCTAATGCCACATAGAAGCTGACATTATGACATTAATAATGCACAAACCAAGATATTCTGAACTTTTTTGTAGACATTGAACAACATTTCCATCAAACAGGATTTTTCATTTTCATATATTAAAAGTTACCCCGCAAAATGAGCTACCCAACACCACACAGAAAATTTTACCGCAAAATTCAGAGCAATTCCATTTTTAAAACACAAAAAATAAACAACATACAAAAAAGTTTACCTTGGAGGTAAAGCGAAAAGTGCTCCATCTCAAAGCGAAATAGCCTCGTTATTTTTATATAAACTCGGCAGAAAAACCAGAACTATATCTTTTGCGCTCCACTATCGTGAGTTTTCATTTGAATAGGTCCTTCGATGTGGTGGCTTCGGGGCATGAAAAGTCCCGCCGTGAAATAAAAAGATACAACGTGAGCACGCGAGCTGAAGCTGGTAGCCACAACAACAAAAATAGCATCGAGAGACCGAGCTTGGAGAAGTGCCACCAGAGCTACAAAGTTGGCGAGCTCGACAGCAGGATTTAGAGGGGAGAAGGAGGACATTAGAGGGGTTTTACCCATTCTTTTCGGAAACAATTAAAACCTTTTTTTTTCTGTTCCTTTTTCTTCGCTTGTCTTTTCGGATTTTGGTTCTTTTTTGTTTTTTACTTGCTGAGTTTGGAGATTGTATCCTTGGGTAACCGACGCTCTTTAAGCTCTTATGAGTGTAAATATTTGAAATGACCGGAAATAGGTTTCTTTACCTTTTTTTTTCTTAAATGGAGGCTATTTGGAAAGTAATGCCATCGTCAAAAACGTTTACTCGTTTGTCATTCTTGGCATTTGAAATTAAAAAAAAAAAAATTATTGTTTGCAGAAAATATTAGTTTAAAAAAATAATAAAACTTGCATATCATTTTAAAGATATTTTAATATTAAACTCAATTCAAAAACCAAAACCCTCAGTTATTTGTAACAGAATCAAGTAATGCGTACTTGAGCAAACACAGTTACGGATTGGTGTAATGTTTAATTTTTCTTGCCAATCACTGGACTTGTTCCTGTTCCTGAAATATATATATATATAAAAATAAATAAATAAATAAATATATATATATATATATATGTATATATATATATATATATATATATATATATATATATATATATATATATATATATATATATATATATATATATATATATATATATATATATAAAGGGTGATAAGAAATAACTTAGACACACACAATACATCATAACTTTAATGCTAATGAAAATATTGCGACCAAACTTCAAAATTAATATGAATACATTATTTCGTCTAATATATTTACAAATTTTTAAAGTGGCAACTTTTAGCCATAATACAGAGTTTTAAACGTGTCACAAAATTTTCGGCTATGGACCGCTACTCACTACTGATATTTTATCCCATTCCTTGCATAAGGATTTCTTTAGGGATGTCAAAGTTTTATGAATTTCAACACACATCCTTGTCTCTAAGACCTTCTTGCACTGTTAAACGGCGTCAACGACCCCGATCTAATGGTTTAGGATGGGATATGTCCTAGTGGGAAAACACCACTTGTTTTTGTTGATCAAGCGATAAAAATTAATCAAAAAACATAGCCCAAATTCATTTTGGAAGATATTGCATTACCTTGGTCATAAAAGTTCTATGTAAACAAAAAATGGACCTTTCAACAGGGTTCCGCACCTACATACAGAGCTAAAAGTACTCAAAATTTATGTAAGACACATATTCCGGACGTCATTGGAGCTCAAGAATGGTCACTGTATTCCCCAGATTTGAATCCAATCTTGGAGGCATCTTGGAGACAAGGGTGTGTGCTAAGCCACATAAAACTTTGGCATCCCTAAAGAAATCCTTATGCAAGGAATGGATAAAATATCAGTAAGTGAGTTGTTAGCAAAGACGAAAATTTTGTGACTTGTTTAAAGCTCTGTATTAAAACTAAAGGTAGCCACTTTGAAAATTTGTAAATATACGAGGGGGGGACCCAAAAGAAACCGGACTAATGGTGCGATGCCAATCCTAGATGTAGCAGAATGTTCTCCAGCTGGATGGCTCAAGTAGAGACCTTCACAAACCAGCTGTGCAAGGGGCGTCAGTTTAGTTGATAACGTCGGATCATACTGTTGGTTTTCTCAGGTGTTGTTGCTTTCCGCCTGCGAACTCGTTATGGCAGATTTCAAAGAACAAACTGTAAACTTGAAATTTTGCTTCCTGCTTGAAAAATCGGCTGCAGAATAGCTTACCAAATGCTTCAACAAGCTTTCAACACCGATGCTATGAGCCGTACACAAGTTTTCAAGTGGTTTGGACGCTTTAAACGTGATAGCACGAATTTTGAAGATTATGCTCGCTCTGAGCGCCCTTCAACGTCTCGAAATGATGAAAACGTTGAAAAAATCCGCCAAAAAATCAACGAGAGTCGTCGTTTTTACGACTGACGAAACTTTAGATGAAACGAGTGAAGTGGATCTCGCGCGGGTGATCAGAAGAATGGTTCCTTCACCATGTTAATGCTCCCGACACACAGCTTTCACTATTAACCTCTACTTGGCCTCTCAGGGGTGGCTAGTCGTTCAACGACCCCCCGTATTCACCAGACCTAACCACCTGTGATATTTTTCTGTCTCCGAGGATGAAAAAAATCTGAAAGTGAAGTGTTTTGATGATGTAGAGGCTATAAAAACTGCTTCGCAACGGGCACTGGACATGGTCAAAGTTAAAGAGTTCCAGGGGAGCTTCTAACAGTGGAAAAAAAGAATTAACAAGTGTATTGCATCTAAGGGGGAACACTTTGACGGAGACTAAAGAAATTTTGTGAATAAACTAATAATTAAATATCTTATAACAAAAATTCGGTTATTTTTGGGTCTCCCCACGTATAAGACAAAATAATGTATTCATATCAATTTTGAAGTTTGGTCGTAATATTTTCATTAGCATTAAAATTATCATGCATTATGTGTGTTCAAGTTATTTCTTATCATCTTGTTTATATATATATATATATATATATATATATATATATATATATATATATATATATATATATATATATATATATATGAGCATAGTGTGCCTGAGTATCATTAGTTTTACCGTTAATTAGTCAACTACTTCTCTTTTGTTTTCTAAAAGTATCTTACTATTGTTTTCCATTTTTGAAAGAAATTGACAGATGTTTTGCGAAACCCTTCACAGTCCTCTTCCCATACAGAAAGTCGCATGTCATTTCTTTCTCTCTGCCCTTTAGAAAAACAAAACTGTTATTAATATTAAGGCCTTCATACTTTACACCACATCCAGCTTCAGCAAAAAAAAAAAAAATAAATAAATAAATAAAAAAAAAAAAAAAAAACCTTAAAAGGAATTAAAGAACATATCGTCGCCTCAGAGCAACACTAAGACATCTAATCCCAGGAAAAACACTAAGATATCTTATTGTTGTTCTGAGGCGACGACGTAGTTTTTCATTTATTTTTTCTGGTTTCAGGACACTAAGCAAACGCATTTATTTCCCCCCCTTTACTTCTATCAGCCCTACAACTAATGAATTTTTCTCAAGTACTGTTCCAACCTTATTAAAGATTCATTTCCACAGCAGCCATTACATTCTGTGAAGTGATTACTTTCTTTTTACCGTTAGTAACACTTGTACCTCCTCCCTAAGAGTTGGTTCTTAGAAATTTCGACTGTTTACCTAAGACAGCGAAAAACTATCCACTTTCGTCGAATCTGGGGAAAAAAGGACGCTGTTATAATACCGTTCCAGTAATTGGATCGCTGTTTAATGAAAAGGAATATGGCTAATTAGTGAAGGAAATTTTCATGCGTTGTCTCTCGGCAAAAATAATTTGATTTTACCGAGCTAGATTTTTTCTAAAGAAAAGGAGTCACATTAAACTTACAATTAAGCGTTAAGAACTCCTATGTTAAGAGGCATTTTTCATTTTGATTGTTTTGTTTGTTTTTGTTCCAACAATTTCTTCTGAGCAAGGACTACAAGAATTTTTTGTTCTATGTTTTGTTCTAAGATGTGTTATTTTACATCTTTTACGGCACGACATTTCTTCTATGTGATTGAACCGCTTTTTTGTTACGATCGGCTGAAAATAAGTATAGTGTCGTTCTTTGAAAGAAAATGTACAGGAAATGAGAGGGAATAATTTATAAATTGAAAGTTTCTCATTTATTGGTGACTAGGGGTAATCGCACGGCTTTGTTCGTAGTAGAAAATCAAAAGGTCATTTGTTTCGCCTGTATATTTACAAATAATAGATGATGAATTTCTCGTCAATTTGCTATGTTAATTTTCTCGCCCATGTTATGGTAATTTGCTCGTCCACGTTGTGGTAATTTGCTCGTCCATGTTATGATAATTAACTCGTCTGTGTTATGATAATTTACTCGTCCATGTTATGATAATTTTCTCGGTAAAATGTTCTTAAAATTGGAATAGAAAAAGAAGAAATCGAATTTTCGGAAAATCGCTTCTGGGTGCACACCCCCATGCTACAAACTAATTTTGTGCCAAATTTCAAGAAAATCGGCCGAACGGTCTAGGTGCTATGTGCGTCACAGAGATCCGGACAGAGATCCGGACAGAGATCCAGACAGATAAACTTTCAGCTTTATTGTTAGTAGAGAAGACATCAAAAACATACATTTTTCTCTCTTTGCAAGCATTTTTATCTATCATCTTCAAACCCAAGAATTCCTAAAATAATAGTGCTCTAAAAATACGAAGAAAGAAGATTTGAGTACAAAATCGATGATCTCTCACATAATAAAACAACATCTATACTACGTGCCCGTCCGTCTGTATGCGTGTCTCTAACCCTATCTCTTCCGGACTGTTAATGTCTACCATGTTAATACTAGTACCGTTGTATACAGGACATCCAGGAAGAGCGATTTCACCCTGTCTCTAAAACTCAAGGGGTCGGACATCCATTCCTAAGAATGTCCAATGACATCTTGAGATATTCTGACGCACTAAAAAGCATTAAGGGGACCGCAGACCTTCTAAATGGCTCAAATCGGTCAAAAATGTGATTTTTTTTATTCCGTGGAAGTAACAATATATGAAGTGTGCTGAATCGTATGAAAAAACCTCTTGTTGATCTGATGTTTTATCGCGAAGTTATATGCGTTTCAAAAAAACGTAAACAGAGCGTGTTTTTGATTAAAATAGTTGTAAAACATGTAAACAAAGTCGAAAAACTAAGTAAAACTAAGTGTCAAACATGTAAACTAAGTTTCAATAAATTCTTACATTGGTATTATTGTCAAATATTTAGTCATCGTGAAAATATCTTTCAGGAGGTATTAAAATACGAAGATCACGAAATGTAGGTGAAATTAGACTTTAACGTCATTTATCTCGGATTGGAAAACTCAATGCTGACACAGATTGAAAAAAGCTCCATGCGACTTAATTTTTGTTCGATATGCTTCAAATTTCAGAATATGCTACTTTGGTAGTAGTTTGATAAAACTGGATATGCATTAAGGTTTAAGAGAATTTATGTTGCTTAAAAATATTAAAGTTTTGATTTTTATGTAATATTCGCAACAAAAACTATTGCTTTACGCGAAAAAAAAAGTACTGTGCAGTTAATAATGAACCAATCCCTAAATGGATACACAAAGTTCTTGGCAATGTTCTGTTCTCTGATAAAATGCAAATTGTTTGAGAAAAAAGCAAAAATTGAGACTCATGGAGCATTTTAAAATTTTTATTTTAAATTTCAAAATTTATATTTTAATTAAATTTTTATTTTGTTGCATTTTTTTTTGCTTGATATTTTGAATGCTAATGAACTTACTAACTTTTATGCCCAGTTTCATATTTCAAAATTAATAAATAAAAGAAAAAGCTTTCAAGGTCCACTGTCCCCTTAAAATAAATCAATTGTCACCCACCATAGGCATTAACGTGCGACTGTAGGTGGCGAACGGGTTTCGTGAGCGAAGCAATCAGGGGCCCTGTTTGATAATGTTTTGTTTTTAAAGTTCTCCCCCGATACGTACATTCCGATACGCAACCATTGAATTCTCGAATTTCGAAAATGCTATTTCCATTTGACTGTAAACAAGATATGAATAAAAATGCCAGTGAAATGCCTTTTTTTTTTGTCAGTTCTGTCATCTACTAACAAGAAAATTAATTAATATTGTGTACCATTGACGCATTTTATTTACCTTGGTGGCAACTTTTGTAAGTGTTGTTTAGTCTCCTTCCTGTTGTGTAGGTTCCTAAATCACAAGGCACCTACAGGTGACGCCGGCACCGGGGATGAAAGGGATAAATATATGTGTGTGTGTGTTCGATAAAGAAGTGTACCATTTTGATAAGCTTATGCGTGTAATATAGCGTATTTTACAAAGGTTCCGCTTTGAGAACTAAATGAATCTAATGTGTACTACAAATTTGTTCTTGGAAACCAATAAAACACAAAATTAAGAGCTGTTTTTTTGTTTTGTTTTGTTTTGACATCACAAACTAAAAGAAATGACAACAATTTCTATGTCTGTGAGGAAAGAAACATATTAGAACCATGAATGTGTGTGTGGAGGCAGAATTACTGCAAGAACTGCAATAATCATGTCATTCTTTTGCTACGAAAGAATCATTGATAAACATTATCGAGTTTCCAATTTCAAAAAAAGAAAGTCTTTTGTTTTCTCTCAAGGCTTTGGTCAAAATATGTGAGCTGTTAAAAAGGCAATGTAAAATCGCAATCTTTGTGCTCCAACAAACAGGATCATCAAAACGAAATACTTCCTTCTGTAAACACGGGGTATTTCTTGTTCTTCAACACCAAGCAGCCGAATGATCTATAAGAAACTCATAAAAAGTCCCGGAAACATTTACATACCAGATTTGTTTTCCACTTCAAGATCATAAACTAAAAGAAATGATGAAGTTCCTGCCTCAGCAAAAATAAAGAAATAGCTCAGAATCAGTGAGGAACTCTGCAATCATCTTGGTATAGAGATTTTATGGCAAGACATTTGGAATTCCGGAGGTAATGTTTGACCATTCGAGCCTTTCTTCAGACGATGTATAAGATCGTAAATATAAGAGTTATTTAGTAAGGTATTTGTCTTTTGCGAAACTAGTGCAAAATTAATATTTTGCTGCAACCTATTTTCACAAAACGTTGGTGATTTATAAGCATTATTGCTAGCAATATTCCAGTAACACGTAGAGATAAATGCTTTTGTGAGTTTTTTTTTTTTTTTTTTTGAAGATTTGCTTTTTTTTTTGCTTTTATATTCCGATATTACTTAACATAAAAATATAAATATTCAAAAAATGTATATAATATAGAGAGTTGTTGACAGTAGATCGTCAAATTAATCATAAATTTAAAAAAAACTTTATAAATGATTAAAAAAATGTTTTATCTATTTGGGTAAATGATAACAAACATGCAATACGTTTTGAATTGGAATGGCTGCAAAAAAAAAAAAAAAAAAAAAAAGTTGAGATACGCCCAGACAGTCATTTTTCAAATGTGGTCAAAATGGATTCAACACAACCTAAAACTTGCAAATCCGTCAAAATTCGAATATCTAAGATTTTTTTCGAATCCAATGCTTTTTTCTAAATATTATGTATTGCAGAAAGTAAAAAAGTGGTGATAATAGTGGTATCTAGCAATCGATCTCAATATTGGTTAATCGATTATTTTAAACATTAAACAATTGGCCAGTTTTCTTAAAAACAAGTCGAAATTAATTTTCCCCTTATTTTTCTTATTACACTCAATATTTTAACTTATCTTTCTCCTATTAGGTGAGAAATTCAACACCTGTGCCTGGTTTGTACAGAGAAGCCGAAGGATATACAAGTAAGCTGTGTTGTCATTGCACTTTTTTATTTTATTTTATGATTTGAACATAACCCTAAAACCTCAAAATGAAACATACACATCGCTATACAAGGCTCAACTTAAATTAAATACGTACAAAAGCTTTAAACGTTATTAATTTTATTATTATGTGGCGGATCATTCGGGGTATTTTTAGCTTTACTAGAGGTCCATCCACAGTTTTCTGACTTAACTAAAGATCTTATTAGGGTATTTCTGGCTTACCTGGAGGTCCAACTAGGTTTGTATCTAGTTTAATTGGAAGTCCATTTAGGCTGTTACTACCTTACCTAAACAAAGAAGTTCATCCAGAATGTTTCTGTCCTGAATGGGAGATCCAACTTGGACTTTTCTGGCTTAATTACAGCTCCATTTACAATATTTCTGGCTGATCTGAATATTTATCCTGATTGATTCTGGCTAAACTAGTCAATCTTTCTGTTTTGTTTGTATATTTCCCAGAAAAATCATAGATGAACCATGGTCTACAAGTCCGGAAAATAGTTACACAGGGTGTCAGAAAAGTTCTTGACGCATTTTAAAAATTCATAGAAAAACAACAAACTGTCGGATCAATGTGCGGTTTGCACCATTATACTTCATAAGCTCAAGAATTTTTTTATGACATCGTAAAAAAAGGAAAAGAAAAAGAAAGTAAAGAATTTAAAATATACTAGCTGCGTTGCCCGGCTTTGCCCGGTCTATTTTGAAAACAAAAATTGTGTCAAGTGACGTTTATTCAACAATCAGGCATAAATAAAAGAAAAAAAAATCATCATGCAAAATTTCCCCTCCAAGCAATGACGGCAGATATTAAAATACTTTTAAGAAATTAAAATAAAATGAGAAAGATGGATTTAAAAAGCGTAACCATGGAAACACAAAATAAAATAAGTTTCAGAATTGAAAATGAGAAAGATGGAAATAATGGATTCAAAAAGCGTTACCGTGGAAACGTAAAATAAAATGGTTAAAAACTTGAATAGAGAACAGATTTTTGAACTTCATTTAATTCGTTTGTAACTTTTTTTCTAATGGAGATAGAGGGTTAAACTTTCGACCTTAGGTCGAGTTAGATCTGGAGTAAAAAAAACAGCTCTTTCCAATGCTGTCAAAAAGAAAACTGTGGGACAATTCCTTCACTTTTTATTGATGGATTTAATGAAGAAAGTAGTGCCTAAATTTCAGCTAAGCCTAAAAAAATTCGAGCTATAAACGTAAAAAACTCCCGCCCCAATTAAGTTAGAGCATTGGAACAAATTGCATAGAACGCGGAAAATTCTTCCCTTTCCAACGATATGTAATATTACTATTTGCGAGTAATTTTTCACCCCCATATTCGGGAATTTATGTGAAAATTGGGCCTAAATTGGAATAAAAAAAGAACTATTCATCGAATTGTTTTCGAACTGGTCTGCAAACCTTCTCAGGACTTAAAGGAACAAACTGAAAATTTCAGCAAAATTGGCCGGGTAGTTCTCGAGTTTTGCGAGTTCAAACAAACAGACGCTTTTTGGAGACTTCATTTTATACTATGTAGAGCTATATCTGTAAGTAATCGCTGTATCGTCAAAATAAGAATTTGTTTTTCTTACTCTGACGATACATCGGTCACAATGGTACTTATGATTTCCTTTTTTTTTTTTTTTTTTTTGTCTTTTCCCCCCTTTGTTTTACAATGTCATAAAAGAAATTTCAACCCGTGGAGTATTATGGTGCAAAACGCGCATAATGTGACAATTTTTTGCTTTTCTCTGAATTTTAAAAATGTGTCAAGGACTTTTCGGACAACCTATTTTACTGACGCCAGCTGTGAAAGCTTTGTATATTTTTTTACCACTAAGGGTTTTTGGTTTAAAGCAAAAGGAACGAATAGTTTCTTCGGATACTTAGGATTGTGCATGGAAGAGAAAAATGGAAAATCACAAAGAATTTTAAGAATACAATCGAACTTTTCGAACCATCAATGTATGTTAATTTGAATGAATGAGTTACCAACGTTTTAATTCACAAAAATTTGCAAATTACTACAGACACGTGTTTTGGGGTTACAAGGAATACCTTTTTCAATGCAAAGAAGTGTGAGCTTTTGGATGAAAAGTCATCCGAGGAAAGACTTCACTCTTTTCAAAACGCAGGTAATTCATTTAATTTTCCAGCATAAAGGCATTTATTCTTTATTTGTTACGTTAAACTGGTTGAACCCAAATAATTAGTTTTGTTCATCGAGAATATAACAAAAACTCCCAGAAGTTTCATATCAAGCAGTAAGAAATCAATGAGAAGAATATAATGAAGTGTTGAATTGCGTGGTTTGAAGGTCAAAAATCTTTTGCCTTTTCCATTCGGATATGAAATGGTATTTAAACCAAATGAATAAGAATCTTCTCTACCCAGTCACCAGTTTCCACTACCCTACCATTATCAATTGATTTCAGTGACATTACCATATTATCCCGCATTAAGCGACAAAAGTCGGGGGTTACCAGATTTCCATGAACACTTGCCTGGTACTTTTCGGCATGCCACAAAAATCGAGGTTAGGAGAAAAAACTAATACTTAGTATTACTAAACAATTTAATTTTGTAAAAATATTTACTAACAATGTCCTTTGTTATTTTAACAAGAAAAATATTGTTCAATAACAATCAATGAATAATTTTACAAAAATTAAATTAAAACTAAGTAAGCAAACATTTAAGCAGTAAGCTACCGCCCCTAAACCAGTACTAAAGAATTTACCATAGCTATTCAATAAATAAAATTAAACTTACCTCTCTTAAAGGAACGTAAAATAACTTCTTTAAAAAATATTATGAACAAATCGCAGTAACGATGATTGCTTCTGAATTGATTACTTAATTAGCATATAATTAAATCCGTTAATAATGACGTACCATAAATAAAAAGCACATACTATATGCAATACACTTTTTTTTGAAAGGAAGTTACTTTCGGATTTATTTATTTTTTTTCCTTACAGTGGTTTGCTTTCTAATTGGAACTGAATGGGGAAATTTACTTTTGTTTTGTTGCAAATTAAATCTCGAATTATCCGGTATGCGGGTCAACCTCGTTTTTTTCCCTCATGCCAGATAATGCGGGGTAATACTGTAATTAGTTGTATTAGACTTTACTCCAACCTGATAATTTGTACGTCTTCGTGGCAATTTAAAAGCTAATTTTTTTTTAGTGACTTTTTAACACGCTTTTATTAGCTTTACCTGTATGTATGTATGTATGTATCTTGTAACGGAATCTTGCAGCTCAAATTTCGCCCACTTCCTGCGATCGGACTCTTTTAAAATTTGGCACGCGACCTCAGACCCGATGACAATGCAATATTCTATAATCAAATTAATTAATTAACTCTTTTAATTGTTAGCTTCCTCCGATTTTAATCAATATTTTGGCATAAATCCAACAATGTGAAAATGGAAAAATTTAAAAAAATACATTAAAAAATACTCGCAAAAATTATTTAAAAATATCTGCAAAAACCTTTAATTTTTCTGCATTAGACAAAATTTGTTCCAATGTTCCAAGGTAATTAGAACATGAAATATAATTGTTTTTAACTAATTTCATGCCAAAATTTAGGTGAGCCTTCAATTGGAAATTCATTGCTGATCAGACCATTGTTGAACAAAACTTTTATTCAAATGCATCTCAAATTTTCAAAGTAATGAAGATATGATTTCCGCACACATACATCGATGACTGAGATTGATTAGGTTTTTTTTTGGGCAAATTTTATGAATATAAAAGATTTTGAACAATGTTGAAATGAATATTTTTCCGTAAAACAAGTTAAACTAAAAAGAAGAAAATAAAATATTAGTTTAAAAAACTAAAAAAACACGCTTTCGTAGCAAAATGAACTAAAAAGTGAAAAATAATCTTTGGATGATAGTAGTTGACCAATCACTTAATTTTAATGTAATACAAAAAATTGTGGGGGGCTTCTTATCGGTTGTCTTGAATTTCTTCCATTTGTTGTCCAAGAAAAAATGTAAATAGACAGCACCCCACTCTTTTTTGTATTACATTAAAATTAAGTGATTTGTCAACTACTGTCATCCAAAGATTATTTTTCACTTTTTAGTTCATTTTGCTACGAAAGCGTGTTTTTTTAGTTTTTTAAACTATTATTTTATTTCTTTTGATTGACGAAAAGAAAAAAAAAGTGGCGACTAAAAATTTATAGCTACTTGCCACTGGCGACTAAAACAAATTCCCTATATGAATCATTACTTTCACCATTTTTCTATATTTAGCCGACACAAAAACATAACAAGCATAGAAGGCACAAAAAGCCATTTTTCATAAACATATATTTTAATAAAGTCTCGAAATCCCCAGATTGCATTTTGTGCCTATCGGATTAAGCACACGTCGCCCGAAATCAAAGCCGGTAGTGAGAATA
This sequence comes from Uloborus diversus, assembly GCF_026930045.1. NCBI lineage: Eukaryota > Metazoa > Arthropoda > Arachnida > Araneae > Uloboridae > Uloborus > Uloborus diversus. The sequence continues at coordinate 201,802,246 of NC_072732.1, read as the reverse complement.
AAATTTAATTTAGTGACGGTGTTCCGTGCTATTTTCGTCGCCGGGGACAAAAGGGGGATTTAATATTTCCCTTTCTCATCATTTGCGCAAGAAAGGTTAATTACTTCAATAACATCAGATCAACATTTCTATTTTGTGAGATCAGAAAGTGAGAAATAGCTTTTCGGGAGGCGAAAAATAACTCATAACTCGGGTATTATGTTTTTAAATACTGTTAGAGCATTTATTTTCGCGAGTAATTTTATGAAGATATCGGTGGTTTTGCGAACTGAACATTTCGTGGTTTTTTTATACGAACAGAGCTAAAAGTTGATTACCCTCGAATAAATAATAGCCGATGATCGAGTAACCCGCGTGTTTCAACAATGAAACTCGCGCCACGTCATGTTAATTTGATAATATGTTTTGGTAATGTTTAACCGTGCAGGGAAAAACTTTATTGTGACAAGGCTGAACTCGATCCGGTAACTTAAATGTTTTTCTGGTAATACTGTGTCATTTTAGGGGAATGAAGAATCAAAAAAGTGGTTGAAAACTAAAGCTATCCACTAGAGTTTAGGGTTAATCCACTGGAGTTAGGGTTACCATTTCAACCATCAAAATATCCCCAAACAGTCAATGGCTTCGTTCTAATGTAGAAGCAATATTCACCAGTCATACCTTGATAGGCGATCTTCTAGTACAAGATAAAGAGGTTGAAATATTTCACGAGGCTTAAATTTTCGTGATCTCGACGGGCTCACCAAAATCTTGAAAACTAAAGCCTTGCGAAAATAAGTGTTTTTGTGTTTTTACAGCACTTAACTGTTACTAATTTAGAGTAAGAATGAAGTCTTCGGTGTTTTAATTTAGAGCAGTGGTATCCAACCTTTTTCTGTCAGAGTGCCGCACCTCGTACTAAAATTGCTCTCGCGGGCCACAACCCATATAAAATTTCAAAATATCTAATTATTTTCTAAATAACAAGAGAAAATGTGAAAAAGCAAAGAAAATCCTTTCCAATAGTTCTTAACAACTGCTTATTTCAATAAATCCATCTGTTTCTCAGAAATCAAATTAGGAATATTTTGCGAACTTTGTTGACTTTGTCACTGATCGTGCTTTTTGATTTGAGACATTGAACAAAATAACGGGTCACGTGGATCAGCTTCGCGCTCTGGATGTGACCCGAGGGCCCTAGGTTGAGCACTACTGGTTTAGAAGATGCATTTAAATGTGGAAGAAGAAACAGCTTTGCGCGTGAGTACCTTTCATTACATAAATGATTACTCAACTGAGGGACTAATGTAGGGAAGACAGTAAGTCACAAATTTCGAGTTTTTCGTTTTTTTCGCGGGGAAAAAAAAGTAAATGCTGAAATCAATCGCATGAAAGTAACAGTAAGTTGTTATTTCCAATGTTACAAATCGAAAACTAGGTTCCAGAAACTTCCAAAATAACCGATCACCTTCATTTGACATCACGAAGTGTTTTTACAAATTTGAAACCAAATAGTCAGAAATTGGTTTCTAGACTACTTTGTCACGAACGATGCAAAAAAAAAAAAAAAAAAAAAAAAAACGCTTTACAGAGATGAATTTTTCCCCAATATCGAAAATTTTAAAGGTGATATTCAATGGATAACCCTCTAAATATCGCCAAATTGAAATCAGATTCGATTTTTTTTATAATTTTGCCAAATTTTGGCTTTGTCGTAAAGTTGGCGAAAAAGCACCAAAAGCTTGGTAATATACCGGTAAATGTCCGTCAAATTTTACATCACTTGAGTTTGCATTGAAATAAACAATTGATTTTCTCCCAAAAAGTGTAAAAGGGTCCTTTTGGAACATCCGAATGCAACCAAAAGGGAAGGCGTACAACTAGACCAAAATAAGAGTCTACATACCAACATCCAACTTCCTACGGCATACCGTTTTTGAATTAAGCGAGATACGTACATACATACGCGCATACAGACGTCACGAGAAAACTCGTGGCAATTAACTCACGGCTCGTCAAAATGAATGGATATTTCGGTCGTCCATATGTTCTTAGGTACATATACACGTGCAGTCGGGTCGAAAGAACCACTCAACATTCGTTCGGGGATGAGTAAAATGGAAAACTAGGCCGAAATTTGAGGAAATTTTTTTTCGCAAATACAATAGTATTTCTTTTAACATGAAGTAAAGACAGATGGAAACTTCACGTATAAACAAAATAAGTATGCAGAAATAATAACAACAATTCTTGTTTTCTAATTTTCTTTCCCTTCTCCATGTTATGTAAAAAATATTTAAATATATATTCAAATTTCTTCTAATAATTTGATAAAATTTGATTGAATAATGTGTTTTGGCCCGCGAGATTCGTCTCAGTATGAGGTGCGGCATTCGAGTGAAAAAAAGTTGGGTGCCACTGCTTTACGGGATATCGCTATTACGAAAGTTTAACTTTATCTAACCATGTCTTATTTTACTGTATTACTGACCTTTATATTACTGGATTAGATTTTTTGGAAAGTAGAAATTCCTTTGCGCAGAAAAAATTGCGTACATTCACACAAATTTGCAGAGAACTGCATACACGTGGAACCTATTTTTCTATGCAAAAATTGAAGCTTTTGGGTGTAAAGGTATCCGGTAAAGGCTTTCATTTTTTAAAAATATATTTTAGGTTTGAGGCCATTTCACAGTATTCTGTCAATGTTAAGTGCGCAACATGACACTTTTTTTTCCATAACTATTTAATTTACTGTTTGATTTGCACATCATTTTATTTTGAGTTACTCCATCCAACACACAAACTCAAAATGATGTGCTAATCAAAGAGTAAATTAAATAGTTATGGCAAAAAAAGTGTCGTGTTGCGGACTCTACATTTGGACAAAATACTGTGAAATGGCCTTTTAGTTAATATTATATGGGTCATTCTTCAAAAAGCGTAACTTTTCTGTCTCACGCCTTTTACAGAGAACAAAATTAAGGAAAAATTCATTGAACAACGCTTTTTAATTACATCAAAAATATATCTATTTAAACCTGCCAACAATTTTTTAATAATATTTTTTATTTTAGTATATGTTTGGTTCACAACATTTGAATTCTCACCTCCGTGGCATGTCACACACCTTGTGTGACTATTTATGTTGCTTAATAACTGGTTTAACTAAAAGTATGTACTAATTTATTTATTATTCCTTTCACAAGAAGCTCAAATATTAATTGTTCAAGTAGATTTAATTTTTTAATATTGTGTTTTAGTTCGTTTTGGTAGGACAAGGAGTTATGTCACCCAATAAATTCTCAGCTCCGTTACCTAAACACAAAATGCCATTCCTCATTAACACATGGTAGTAATGACGTCAATTTTTTTCCATGATACAAGGGAGTCCTCTTGTTTATTTTCAGCCATAGTTAAAGTTGTGAGATTTTTGTCGAAAAACAAGAAAATCGATTTTGCTATAAAAACTTAGTGTGGTTATTCTGACTTCTCATATCCGTGAACTTGAATTTCAGGGATGTAAATTAATGTAAAACGAGCTGATGGTGTGCATCACGTGACTTCCTCTTAGGCTAATTTAATGATAATAGCGCCTTGGAGTAAGCAAGAAAACACTAAATATTTTCACCCGTAGTTTATTGCGAGCCGAAGCAAAAAAACGTTTTACACAGATTTATTTCCCCATTATTGGCAATTTTAATATGATTCAGTGGTTAACTCTTTAAATATCACCAGCATTGTCCAAGTTAAAACTAGACTTAAAAATTTAAAAAAAAAATCGCCAAATTTTTCGCCAAGTTGGTGACAAAACTTGGCGACTAAAAGCTTGGCGATATATCGCCAAGTGTTTGACAAATTACATCACTTGAGTTAGCATTGAAATTAACAATGATTTCCCCCCAAAAAGGTGTAAAAGACCCCCTTAAGAACATCCGAATGCAACCAAAAGAGAAGGTGCACAACTAGACCCACTAGGAGTCTACGCACCAAATTTCACCTTTCTAGGACATACCATTTTTGAGTTATGCGAGATATATACACACATACGCACATACATACGTACATACGGACGTCACGAGAAAACTCGTTGTAATTAACTCGGGGGATCGTCAAAATGGATATTTCGGGTGTCTATACATTCTTAGGTATATATCCACGTGTGGTCGGGTCGAAAAAATAATCTCAACATTTGTTCGGGTGTGACCAAAATTGAAATTAAGGCCGATTTTTGAGTGAAGATTTTTTCGCGAATACAATACTTCCTTTTTAGCCTACTTTCCCAGTAAAAGTCAGAAAAAGAAGAAAAAAGCATGAAAGAAGGCTTAATGCATCTTAAAAATATCCCGAAAAACAAAGAAAAGTCAAAAATAAATAAAATAATTAAATAAATATCGAAAAATTAAAAATTGGAAAGTAAGGTATTGAGATGGGGAAAAATGTCTGTCGGTCTGTCTGTCTGTCTGTCGGTCTGTCTGTCGGTCTGTCTGTCTGTCGGTCTGTCTGTCTGTCCCCCCCCTAATAACTTTTGAATGAATAGTCCGATTCGAACAAACTTTTTTTGTTCGAAAGATCTCGGCAAGGACACCTCATTCCCATATTTCGCTTTTTGGTTTGAACTATTTTTTGTTCAATTTTGAACAGTTCAAAAAAACTTAACATTAGCTCCTACGGGGAAATTCAAGGCAATTCCGAACTGTGAGGCGAATTTGCTTCAAACAAACTTTGTAGGAAAAAGCTTTTGATGAAAAACTTGTATATAAAATATCTTTTTGATTTGAACAATTTTCTGTTCAATTTTGAACAGTTCAAATCCCTTAAAATTAGCGCCTACGGGGAAACTGAAAGTGAATGTAGATTCCGTACTTGAAGGCGGATTTACTTCAAACAAATTTTGTTGGAAATAGCTCTTGACGCCGAACTCCAGACTCCGACTCCGAGAATTTAGGGGCACCTGAATCCAAATCCGACTCCTGTGCTTGACAATTAATCGGATTCCGACTCCCCGACTTCGACTATGACTTCCTAGCTTTGGCAAAAATTTATACACGGACAAATGACTGACTCCGATTCTTGGATATTCGACTCCGACTCCTTCATCCCAAAATTAGATTGACTCCGACTCCAACGCTATGGTTTTAACTGTGAAATAATTATTGTTGATGTGATTTGTTTTTATTTTAACGCTAAAGTTTTTATTTAGGTATTCAGTTTTCGGTGAATAAACTTGAAGTCATTTATGTTTCTACATAAAGATACGCGCAGACGATTTTTTTTTTGACAATGAAAAGTATTTCTTTACGTTGACATTTTATTGTTTTTATTTATCTTGATAAGTGCATTAATTCATTTAAAAAAATATTTTTGGCAACAGGGGAAAAAGAAACGATTTTTTTTTTTGATAGGATGTATTTATTTTAATGAGCTTATTAATTTTTATTATTTTTTTTCGTTTTGAAAGCTGTTGAAGAATTTTTTTTTAATGGAAAAAAGTGTATTAGCTGCTTTGTTTAAAAGTTGCTGCTATTTTATTTGTTCGTTTTGTTTTTTCTTTCTTTTTTTTACGCATCTAATTTTTTTAGATGAGTGAGGAATATTTTATTCCTAGAAAGTAGCTTAAAATATTGGAAAAATATGTTTGAAACAATTTGCGATTTTAGCTATTTTGAGAACATTGATCAGGTACTAGAAAGTAGTATGGGTATACGGGAAAGTAGGCTCGTCTAGTTCTAGACAGAACTTCTTGTTTGTAAAAGGAAGTAAAAAAGAAGTGAACATGTTTTCATATGCTTTACATGTGCAGATTGTAGCAACGAAGAAAAAAAAATTCCCTGAAAAATGTATCTATTAGGCCTATATTAATGGAACATTCCTCACCTTCTTGAATCACACCTCCGTGATAGGCCTTATCAATGTCATTATTTCTGAGGTGAAAATAAATGATGGAGAGGAAATTCATCGATAATAGGCATTCTACCAAAATTATAAAGTGCCAATATATCCTCAAATTTACTAAATACTATTTTTAACATACATTTGAAACTACTAATTAAGCCGTACTTTAATAAAGATAGATAAATATTTTATTCCCACTAATCATTAAAATAGTTGATTGTTTCCACAATTAACAAAATTACTATTTTGATATTAAATTGGCCTCGATTTTTAAATATTAGGCTTTTTCTTTTTTTTATTTCCGTAACAAGGAATTTTTTAATTTTTTTTATTTATTAGTGAAATAATTGGAATTTAGCTTGGCCATTGTTTATGGTTACTTCTAGTAAGTAACCACTTTCATGTAAGAATGAAAAAAAAGAAAACAAAAGGCTTTGAAATTGAAAAATATTTGCGTTCAAAAGTTACGTTTTCTGGACGGGTACTTAAATGGTAATGACCCATATACTATTTAAGTACAGTGAAACCCTAATTTACGTTACTCAAAGAGGATGGGTTAAGCAAACGTAAAATACGAGAAAAACGTAAAATACGGGAAATACATAGCGGCAAAACTGATGATGGGACCCAATGAAAAAACGTTAAATGCAGGAAAGACGTAGATTCCTGGGAAGTTAAATCGGGGTTTCACTGTATTTGTATTATTCACCAAAAAACTCGTTATATATCTTTCATTCATTTTTGTTCTTAATTTATTTCATTTGTAGCATTTTAAATAACCCCCTTATTCTTTATTCCAGTTTAACAACAACAACATAGATAAATAAATAAATAAAATCCCTGGTTCCAAAATTAGAGATTTTTAAAGATATTGACATGAAGTATCTGTATTTTGTAACACATCACTTTGGGTTGAATTCTGTATTAATGTCTTATCTAGAGTCACATTCACTATTTTGCTTTACATTTACGCTATTAAGCATGGACGCCGATATAGGAGGTAAGTGGGGGCAAGCCCCCCTCCCTCTTAAAAAGTAGAACTTCCTTGCTTTTAGTACTTTTTTCTTTGCAAAAATGTAAACATATTTCTTCTCCATCCATTAATGTATTAGTTATTAAAAATGTCAAACTTTAATAAATCTAATCTGTACTGAAATCAGTTTCCATGGGGAAAATATCTTGCTAAACCACGGGGAAAATCTGAGTCCCCCCCCCCTTAAAAATTTGCATATGGACGCCCATGCTATTAAGTGCTTTTGAAGTTAAACAATCGAGTACATCTCAAAACAAATGCTCCATCAACTATTTAATCTCAATTTAATTGATTTGTAAAATTATTCGAAACAAAAGTTATTTTCAAACTTAGAGCCCTCCATTAAAATTAAGGTCGCTTTCCTTTAACAGGATTCAATTAGCATTGTTAAAACAATTCGATTTCAAAAAATACTGAAGTTTACATCGAATGCGCGTAATAATAAATCCTTAAATACCGCATTATAGTAGACTTAATTTAGTGTTTCTTCTTTTTCTATCTCATTTAAAACAATTTTTCTAGGAACAAATTTTACGAAGTTTTAATCCACTTCTCTGAAAAAAAAGTACATTAATTAAGATTTCAATTTAGAAGAAAAATCCAGAGCTGGTTTCTTAAGTTTCATTGCTATTCTAATGAATAATAAATTTGTTTCGAGAGGGGGAAAAAACCCCTAGTTTTATGAATAAGTTATTTGAAAAGCTTATAAGGCTAATTTTTTATGAACATATACGTACGTATGCTATTTATTTTTATAAGGTCAAAAGTGCATTTTTTACGATTTTTCGCTTATTTTTTTTGAGAATTACTTTTTTTAAATTGAAAATTTAAAAAAGAGAAAACAAAGACAAAATGATCGAATGGAACAAAATGAAAATATAAGTTAAGTTTTTCCTAAATTATTTTCGTGCGAAAGCTTAAAAAAAACCTACAATTTAAAATTTTTCCAGTAATGACACAGAATATTAAGGTTTTATTTTTTCATTTATTTATTTACTCAATAAATAAAATTTTTAAAAAAAGAAAAGGAACAAAGAGTGAAAAGCGACAGGTCTGAGGGAAACGCCGCGTCGACTAAACTGTCGACACGTCTCACGCTGCCTCATATTATGCTTGATGAAGCTTGCAAGATTATGCTTGCAAAAAGACTATATGTCAGATTCAAATTCTGTTAACTTAAGGTTCAAGCCTCTCCGATGCATAGGGTACATCCTTAAATGAAGTCCCTCCTTCCTATACCACAAAGAGTGCCACTTCACCTTATCCCCCCTCCCCGTTGTCACATGTCATGTCTTTTTCATAAGCACATTCGTTGGTAAAGAAAGCATGTGATGTCACACTTCTTGTGAATCTATCTTCACAAACTGTCAAACTTTCATCCTGCTCTCCCCCTCAAGCGTGATATCACACGCGGACAACCCCTTATTCATCCTATAATGGACCTTGCAGTCGGATGCTTGCATTTGCTCTTTGCCAATGAACTAGCAAATTTTATTAGATTACCTCTATATATGAAATACTTTAGTTGCCAAATCGATTAACTTCACTTTAAAAAAATCCTCATTTCTGCTTTAATAATGCATGTGAGTTTATATTAAAGTTTTGGTTTAGTATTGTTACAAATTCTGTAAATAGTAATTATTTTTCAGATTAATTTGTCGTAATCTAGCTAAATTAAGCGTTTACTAAATTATCTTTCATCTAAAATTATGTGTATCTAAAATTATTATTATTATCTAAAATTAGTGAAGAAGCCATATATAAAAAAGTAACGTCAAAGAAATTGTGAAAGGAAGTATGTGGCCCGGGGGGGGGGGATCTGCGTCCAAGAGTCTCCATAGCACATATAACTTTGAAGTACGGTACAAAATTACTTCAAACCTTGGGGATTTGCACCAAGGGCTTTTCATTTTAAATTTCGAATTAGTGTTTTTATAATTAATTTTTTAAAATAAAATTTCACATAAATTGCCTGTAAAAAGGATGAAAGATTTCCCAAAAGATTCCAGAAAGATTTTTAGAAAGACCCCTCAAAAAAGATTTTTTTTCTACATCAAATAAAGCTTGTTCCAATTTTTTCAATTAATTAGAAAAGCGTATACTGTCCAACCACGGATTGTATGGAATTTTCAAAAGTCCAGATGAGATGAATCTCTCTGAATGAGGGGGAAAAGTAAAAATTTGATGCGCGTATTCCGCTTATTTGAATGAGACTCTGCTTCTGCAAAAGCTGATATCGCTAAAAATAATAGATTTGTCAATTTCCGGCTGTAAAACGGATGTTTGTTTTTCCATACAATCCGTGGTCAGACAGTATAGGGGCTTCTTTTAACGGAAAATCCTAGGCTCAACTCAAGTCCTTAGAGTAAAACATATTACTAGAGACCACGCATTTGGAAGCGACTTTTCAGACGTACAAAACTGCCGTTTCGCAATGCTCAAGAGCCCCATAGCACCTATAGCTCTGCAAGTTTAAAACCCAGTTAGTTTAAAACCCATGAAAGGGGTGCTTTTTGTTCCAAATGGAACTTGTGACGCGTTTTTAATCTGTCTCTTTTTAATTGACGATTTAAATCTTTGCGAATCAAATAAGATTGTGAAGCAACCTTCGGGGGTTGGTGAGCGCTAAAGAGCTGAGGGCGGAGCCTTCTAGTAAGTTAAATTTTAGAAACCTCAATGCCTACTTTCCCATCGTAAGTTTTATGTATTTTTACGAGTGAGCATTTCTGTATGTCCTTCTTCCCATAAATGTAGTCTGTTTATTATTTGTTTGTTATGTTTTAAAGAAACATTAAAAATTGGTTGAAAATATTAGAAGATTTGAAAGTCAGATTCGTAAGTTAAAGGAAAAGAAACACTAATAAAAACGGTCCCGACATGCAAATGAAGAGTCAGGGGAAAAAACGCTTACAGTCCAAAAATTTGGAAATTCGGATTTTTAAGGAATGTTGTAGTTAAATTCCGTCTCTATTGACCTCGCAAAGCAAAAGAAAGAAAAACGCTACCAGTCCACAATAATTTAATAAAAACTAATAGCACTGAGGGGGGGACGCTTTCAGTTACAGCGCGTAGTTGGAAAACCCCTTAGGGTCCAGTTTGTGTAGTGGGGAGGCCAATGAGTCACGTTGCTATGCACCTATCCCGTCGCGCCACACGACTCTTTGTCCTATTGTTTACCAGTTGAATGTATGTTAGAACATATAGAGAGAAAAACTTTTTTTTGCTCTACTGAAAAATTTAGGAAAATGGACTGAAATCGTTTTTCCCCCTGACTCTTCAAATGTTTAACTCTGCTTCAATTTTTATTCAGTGACACAAAATACGAAATCACTAGTACTAAGTATACATAAGGTTAGCTATTTTGTCGGCAAAATTATATTTTTGCTGAAAAAGGGGCAAAATGGAAAAAAAAAAAAAAAAAAAAAAACTAGCAAAAATGGCAAACAATGGAAAATTGACAAGATTTCAAAATTACACAGAAGAGCAATATAAGTTTGTACGGAATCATATTGAGGTTAAAATCAGGTAATTGAGACGCAATTATGTCTTTCATTACTGTTAATTTGATAGTTTAATCAATTCAAAATAATACTGGAACAGAACTTGCAAAGGGTAGGATATAGTAGATAACTTTGGTAATGCAATGCTTAAAAAATGTTCTGATGCGGGTTATTTAAGTGAATTTCAACGAGATTGAACTCTTTAATGTAAAATTTTTATTAATAGAGCTATAGTTTAGTATGTGCTTTATTTTTTTCATTTTTATAGTGCATATCAACCATCATTTTTCGCTTTGCAATTTCTACTTTTCTGATATCATAGCTAAATTATTTATTCTTTCAGAGAAGTATGTATTACTTTTCAGTTAAAAATTAATCGAAGGATATGAAAGGATATGAATTTGTTTTTTAATAATTATGACAGTTGTTTAACCGTTTAAACCAAAGTCAATGAGTTATTTCATTGTTATTTACTTTCCGCTTTCTAATATTTTGCATATTAATTAGAAAAAAAAACATTTTACTAGAACAGTACAAAGTTAACATTTAGATTACTCTTTCAATAATCCATTGAATATTTTAAATATTAAGCTTTAAAACTGTTAGATTTGAGCTGAAATTACCAAAAATTAAAATAGCTACATTTGATTCTCGTAAATAACCCCCACCCCCTCTTTTTTTTGCCACTAGGGCAAAAATAGGCAAAAATAAATTTTTTCCAGAACGGTTTTTACTTGTTTTCCTCCTGGTTTTTCCCACCTTTGGCATAAATGTGCAAACCCAAATTACACATAAATAACACAATTAAGTTAAGTTATTCGTTAAAATGAATTACTCTGTTTAAAGGGTGTTGTTTCAATTCCCCCGAAAGTCTTAAATTCTGCCTCACTCATTTAAAGACCGAACTTAAAAACTCATATTACTTACATACTACAGTTAAGTAAAAAGCTTGGTGTGAAAAATAATTGAATAAGACAGATTTACATAAGACGCGATAGTTCTTTCTTAAAAACAACCAATTACGAGGATAAACGCATTAAAATAAAAAACTGCTACTAACTTTGTAACGAGATAAAGCAAAATGTCTTAAAAGCGTATTAGAACGAGCGGAGGAGGAAAACAGATTATTTCGAAATATTTTCGCTCCAAGTTCAGGGGACGGAAAACATTTTAATGCGGCAAATTTTTCACATGCAAAATAGCATCAAAATATAAATTCCTTTAACAAGGAGCTAAGAGATCTTTACGACTTCGCATTTGAAGCAAAATCAGAGAGGAAAAGGGAAAGGAAAAAGAAAATTTGAATTAGCAGAGGAGAGGAGTCATTTTTGAGTAACTACTGAAACATGAGTTACGAAACTTTCATTACTCTTTCATGTTTACTCGCGTCGTTCGAGTTTAATCTTTGCCGGAGTCTAAACAAATATCTTATCCCGAGCTAATTTTCTTTCCAGCTTTTGAAAATACTCGGAGAGCGATTATTCAACGCGCGCGCGCTCCCCTAAGCCGATGCAAATTAAGCATACTAACGAAGAACATGCTTTGTAAAGTTCACCACCGCGGAAAAATACGATTTTGAGTCATGTTTCTCTGATGATTGGCGAGAGCAATTTCGTTTGTGACACTTGAAGGTCTAAGTTCAAACATTGGGGACTTATAAACAAGGGCGGATCTAGGAAGATTTCAAGTCGGGGGCAAATTATTTTTGTTACGTACCTCCTTCCAGGGCAGCTGAGTCGGAGGTGAAGTGACCGACTCCGACAATTTTAGAGCCTTCGATTCCGACTCCGACTCTTTTTCCCCAAAATCAGTTCGACTCCACAAGCAATGACAGGGTTGCGGACTTGGATAGAAAATGACCGACTTTAGAACTTCAACTTCCAACTCCGACTCCTTTTCCCTAAACCAGTCTGTCTTTGACTCCTACTCCGACTCCGCAGCATTGCATCTTACTATGTTTATGATTTACACATGTATGAGAGTACCCACAACATTTTTGCTAAAAAGAAACCACATATATAGAGTTATGGCCATTGAGTAGGGAGGAAGGAGGTGCTTGAACCTATTCTCTTCTTTTTAGGTTACCAAAGATTGTCTAAAACTGCCTTTTAAAAACTTCAGTTTCGGAAAATTCCCGGGGCTGTTCTGGAAGTTTAACGCCACCAAAAGTCGTTTAAAATTGCCTTTCTAAAACTTTAGTTTCGAAAAATTACTGGTGGAAAGTCCCTGAGTAACATTCCTTCTCCTAACATTACATGAAATGGTCTACAATCGTATTTTTATAACTTCAATTTTGAAAAATATTCGGAAGATCTCCGAATTTCTCAACCTTCTGACATTACCGAAAATCGTCTTAAATTGGCGTTTTGAAACTTAAGTTTCAACAACGCATTGAAATAAAGTTTGTCATCGCAGAAAAATGCGATTTTGAGTCATGTTTACGTAGACGATCGGGGAGAAAATTTTCACGTGTCTCTATTGTGCGTGTGTCTTAAGTCAAACACATAAGACTCCGAATCCCAGCCAAATGTAACAGATCTTGGTTAGTGGTTGATGGAGTAGCTTAAGTTTTGTTGTTAAGAATGTGCTGAAGTCGACTTTTATATACCAGGGTCAGTCAATAAGTTAGTTGCACTGCTAAATTAAATGACTGTTTAATTTTAGTTTACAATTAATTGCAGATTTTACTTGCGATCTGAGCGGTATAGTCGTAGTTTTGAAAATTGTAAGTTCTGTGAATGAAAACAATGATGCAAGCCATTAAAGTCACTTCGTGAAAAGTCTGGTCTATAAAGAGTATGATCTCATATTTCCCACCATAAAGTTTTCAACAAGGCTGCGGAGTCGAAGGGAAAATGACCGGCTCCGACTCTGACTTTAGGAATTTAAGAGCCTTTGACTCCGATTCCTTTAACCCCAAATCCGTCCGACACCGACACCGCTAGCACTGAGGGTGTTGCTGTTTTGGAGGAAAAGACCAGCTCCGACTCCGGCTCTTGAAATTTTAAACCCTTGGCTTCTGACTCCAATACCTTTACCCGAAAATCAGCCCGACTCCGACTCTGCTGCATTGATTTTCAGAAGTCTGCACGTTTGTTGCATTCTTAAGCATGTGCAACAAAGTAATTCTTAAACATGTGCAGTGAGAAATTCTCAAAACCCATAAAAATTGTGCAAAATGAAATTTATTCAAAGTTTGCACGGCAATTTAAACAAATGGATAAATCAGTAGTGGCAACCCGGGTATCAACCATTAGGTGGGGGGGGGGGGGTGATACCCTAAGTGGAATTGCAAGTTCACTACAGAAATAAAGTAAGAAGAAATATTTTTACAGATAATAAAATGTCATCCTATTTTTTTAAACCGTAGGTTTATTAAAATTGAATGTATGTGTATTTAATAATAAAATAAAACTAAAAGCTTTTTCGACAAATTAAAATTGTTCTTTTTTGATCTTTCATAGTTTAGATTCTTCATCTTTGAGCAATCTGAGCAAATTTTAAAACTGCTGTTCTCTTACTATTTGCTGGAGGAAGATTTTTTTGAGTTGAAGAAAGTACAAAGCATTACTTAAAAACTGCTTGGCCCACTTTAAACATGTTTATAATCTTATATTTTCGTAGTAATATTAGCATGAAATAAATACTAACAAACTTAAATGTCATCTTGTACTGATGTTTTCCTAGTATCGACTCAGAATACATTTAGGAGAAATGGATAGTGAAGGACATACTTACACAAAAATCAATAATGTCACTTTTTAAAATTCAAAATTTAGGTGAACATAAAAATGTGAGCCCAAGTCAGAAAACAAAACATTGGCAGGAGAGAAAAAAAATCTTAAAAAAATTTCTGAAATGCAATATTTACCTTTACGTTTTTCAAAAAATATAAATAGATGTAGACTGATGAATGTAGAATGGTTGAGATTGATAGATGAATATAAATGTATAGATAAATAAAGAGATTTATATGCTTGGATGGATGGATATACCGTAAGGTGGTTCAAAAAAACTTTTTTCAGCTAGAGTCCAGAACACACCCTATTTATTTTTAGAGTTACTAAGAGTATTACACTGTAAAAGTTTTAGCTTCTTACTGAAATTTTAAGAGGGTGCTCAATGACCCCTTAATTTAACATTAGCCGTAGCATAGAATCTGTCACAAATTTGGAAATATTTAATTTCCCCAGATGTTTTTTTTTTTTTTTTTGTAAATATTTTATTGCAATGTATATACATATTACTCGTGTATGTCATAAATTGTAGCATTGTTTTTCCAGTTCAATGTATTTTTAACCCCCCCCATACTTATAAAGTTTGGGGGAGGGGTTGAGCACCCTCTTTCAGTTGAAATAGAAAACTAAAATTCTTCCAGTATAATATTATCTACAAGTCTCAAAATATTGAGGGGTGTCCTGTTATCTGGGAGAAACTTTTTTTTTACATGTATTTTTGAACCATCCTAATATACAAGGTTACTCTAAACTCTTGATCAAAAGTTTAATCGGTGTTAGAGGGTAGGATATGAAACAAGAATCACAAGGACTATATGGTCGCAAATGCAATACTGACACGCTACATCCACACAAAGCCAGAAACTAGTGAATTCAAAAGAGGTCACAATTAATTTTTTTTTATATAAATATTCTTTTACAGACTATTTTACAGTGCTAGCCAAATTATCAGACTAAAGAGTTTTTGTTTTTGTTTTTTGTACACTATTTGTACTAAAGTACCATTTATTTTACTGTCAAAGTACAGTACATACTATACACTGATTATTACGTTATTTTAGCGTAATTTAATGTTTGCAGGTGGCAGCACTGTCTGCTTTGTTTATGTTCCTTGTTTATCTACTTACCAGGAACATAACCTCAATCAGCTTAAACAGTTCACTAGTTCTTTTTATTAGTGTGTTCTGTTATATTTAAAGTTAGTTTTAGGTAATTAGTGAGTAAGTGTATATATAATAGTGAATATAAACAATTTTTAACCTCCTTTTTTAAAAAGTTAAGAAATGGTGTAAACCTTGTGAAAAGTATGCCAAAAAGACTTAAAATGCTCATTTAGAACAAGGGAATGCAAACTAAATATTAGATAATTATTTCACTGTTCGTTAATGTGTCTATAGTTATGTAATCTATAAAGAATTTTCTTTTAAAAGTCTTAGACTAATAATTTGGCCAGCACTGTAGTTTTTAAGAAATGTTTAAAGCAGTTGTTGAAGTTACAGTTTATTGCATCTCTAATACACACATCACAACAAAAGCGCAGCGATCGATGAAAAATTGCCAAAATGGCTCGTTATTGCGATAAGGAGTGCTTTGTCATTGCTACTCATGTATTACAGCAGCAGGCTGCAATATTCACCAATCACTTTAAGGCTTTCTTAAAAACTAAAATGTTGTGTAATATCTCCTTTGTGTATGTATTTGTGACCTGTTTCGCGTCCATCAGTTTCAGGCTTAGTGTGCGTGTAGAGCGTCTGTATTGCGTTTGCGACTATATATTCCTTACAATTCTTGCTTCTTATCCTTTCCTTTAACATCCCTTAAAGTTTTTCCCAAGAGAGACTCACCCTGTATTGATATAACTATAGAAAATGCGTGCTTGAAATCAATCTATATTTGTTCGTATAAATATTAATAAGTTTAGAGATATATAGATAAAAGTACATTGGTTAGATAGATAAATATACATTTATAAGTATAGAGAAAGATAAATATACTTTGATAAGTACAGAGATAGATAAATATAGAAATAGATACAGACATAGATGGATAAGAAATTTCTTCTTGATAGAAATCGATATAGATTGATAAAAAAAAAAATAGAGGTGTCTGCATTGCGTTTGCGACTATATATTCCTTACAATTCTTGCTTTTATCTTCCCTTCTAACAACCCTTAAAGTTTCGCCCCATGGTTTAGTCCCACCCTGTATAGATATAGATATAGAAAATGTTTTCTTGAAATTAATATTTACATAGATAAATATAGATTTATAAGTTAGAAATATATGGATAGATAAATAAACATTGATAAGTATAGAGATATATAGATAAATGTAGAAATAGATACCGACATAAGACGGATAAGATGTTTTTTCTTAAAATTAATAGAAAACGATATAGATTAACAAAAATCGAGATACATATAGGAATAAAAATAAATATATATACAGAATAGATGCAGAGCCAGATACATGCTGATGCATGAAAAATATTTTCTTGAAAATAATATAGACATGGAGTTTAGAAAATATAAATAGACAGATAAATGTTTAGATAGATAGATATATACAGAGACACATGTACGTAAATGGATAAATATAGAAATTTTTTCTTGAAGTTAATCAATTAATATAGATTGATAAATATAGATAGATGAAAAATCTGGAGATAAATGCAAAAACTTAGATCTATTGTACAAACACGAAAAGTTGCGTTTTTATTGGAACAATTCTATATTTTCTAAATGAATCCCTTTTAAGAAGGATCATTACGGAATCTTTTTTAGAAAACTTCTTTCTTTTTTCAAGTGCTGCGGGCATTTTTCTAAAAGTGCACTCCAAAATTAATATAATTCCCTAATCATTAGCAAAGAATCCTTTTTCATTCTAAACGACAAGAGGTTTATTTTTGGATTTTTTGATATAATTTTCTTTATTATAAAGTCAAATGATGACTGAGAAATAAAAGTCTCCTTTTGTAAAATCAAACGAATTCAACAATGAATTTTAAAAAATGAATATGTTTGATTTAAAAAAAAAAATCAGAAGCTGTGGAAAATACATTCTTTGCATCTGTTTCTTCTTGCTTTTTTGGAATAAACATATTGTTTACCTATAAATTTAATTCCCATTACATATTGAGGAAAAGAATTTCATTCGAAATTCATAAACAAGACAAAATATTATATCAATTTAACAAAAATTAATTTTTTTTACAGAAATTTAAACAGCAAGTGTTAACAACTGTATGCGTTTCAATTGGTCAAATAAAGAATTCAAAGCAAAGTTTTATTTATTATTCAGGACCTATTTCTCCAAAAAGAAAATTTAATACGAAATGTTAATACACATTTTAGTGGTTATAAATCCCTTGATAATACATGTATGTAATGAAATAAAAATGTTGGTTGATAATTTATTTCTGTTCAAAAAAAAAAAAAAAAAACATTATTTCTTGAATATATTTTGAAATATTATGCTTATTTAATTGCTTCTTGTCTTTCTTGCATCAAATTAATAATTTTCAACAAATATATAAGGATCATATTCTTAGTTTCTCGAATAGAAACAAGTAGGCACCAAAGTACCGGGTGTTTGTATAGTCTTGTTCTGATAAAGAAAATTCACTCTAAAATAAACAGCAGACTGTAATATATTTTTCTTTTTAAAATGAGAAAATTTAGAGTGTTTCCAATTTCGCGTCAGGCACTAGCGCAGCCAGAAATTTCTTTCGGGGGGGGGGGGGGGGGGGGGGGGGGGGGGGAGGGGGAGGGCTTGATCTCAAAAGTCCTTGCATGCAGGGCTTGATTACTGAAAAGGTCAACTGGGCCATGGCATAAGGCTCCAGCTTTTTAGGGGTCCCCAAATGGTCAAAATTGTTTTCTCCAATGAACGAAATTGTAAGGGGAGTCACGAAAAAAGAGGTTTGGTCCAGGACCTAATGATAAGTTAATCGGGCCCTGTTTATATGGATATAGACTCATATTAGAATTAACATTACGGGTTAAAGCCAAAAGTTCAGGGAAGGGGGGGGGGGAGTTGACTCTCAAACACACATACAGATTAGGGTGATTCAAAGAAACTTTTTTTCAGAGTCCAGGACACCCACTATTTTTTTCTTTTTACAGTTACTAATAGTATTATGCTGTAAAAGTTATAGCTTCTTTCTCAAAATTTAAGAGGGTGCTCAATGACCCCGCAATTTGACATTAGCCGTAGCATAGAAAATGTCACCAATTTAGAAACAATAAAATTCCCCAGTTGTTTTTTTGTAAATAAAAATTTTATTGCAATGCATATGCATATTGCTCGTGCATATTCTAATGTGTAGCATTGTTTTTTCAGTTCAATGTATTTTTTAACCCTCCCCCTCCCCATACGTATGAAGTTTGGGGGAGGAGGTTGAGCACCCTCTTTCAGTTGAAATAGGAAGCTAAAATTCTTCCAGTATATTACTATCCACAAGTCTAAAAATATTGAGGGGTGTCCTATTATCCAGGATAAACTTTTTTTTACATGTATTTTGGAACCACGCTAACGCAGATGCTGAAAGTTGGTAAATGTCCGGTTTTGGGAAGAAAAATAAACGAATCACCTTATGTATGACCGACTATTCAGAAGAAACTTTGAGACAGACTTGTTAATGTGGTTCGGTATTCCCCCAGCAGCCAGCTGCCCACGAGGACAAAGGGTAGTCCAGACAAAGCCCTCGTCAATATAGCCTCAAAGGAGAGATGCAACCTAATGTCGAAATGATCCATAACTTCGAGGCGTTGGGAAGGGCACATCAGAAAATAGCAGCAGCGCCGGTGGCACCGTGCCACGAGGTGACGGTATTGATATTTCGGCCATTAATCAAGATCTCCCGAGCTCTTGTCGCCTCTGCAGCTCTTGACAGCTGATAGGATCATTTGTTTGCTTTGCTTTGTGGGCTCTGGAGACTGCATTCTCCCGAGGCCGCATCGCTGTGAATAATTACGTTCCACACGTTGTTGAAGTTTGGAACTTTACTCTCCCGCACTTGTTATCTCTCAAAAAGAGAAGTTTTAAATTTTGCTTATGATCTAGTGGAGAAGAAGACGATCAATTGAAACACCTGATCAAGTTTAAATTTTTGAAATGTTTATTGAAAATTATCGATGTACTATGCAGTGAGTTGCCGCCCTTAAACCAGAGCAAAGGCAGAACCGCATGTAATGTACAGGTAATTATCAAAATAATGTAAACACTCTGTGCCAAGTGTGTTGGGAATTGCTACTCTGCCATAATTATTCTGTTGATGAAGGTGCCTTCTGACTCTAATCACTCACACTGGTGAATCCAGATGGTGATTGAGTTCTTTGGTCATTTTTGCTGATATTGTTCTCTTTTTAGACATTACAATCCTCTTCAATACCGTCGGTTTCTTTCACTAAGCTTCTCTTTCCGTCCACTATTTTGCTTTGCCGAGCTTGTCTTAGCGCGCTGCGTGTATGCTGTCATGACTTTAGATATTGTACCTCTAGAAACACCAAAAAGTTGAGATGTTTCAGTTACACTTGCTTCAGCTAGACGCGCTACAACAATTTGGCCTTTTTTAAAATTTTGAGAGGTGAGAGGTCCGATATTTCACGCGTTTGAAAAAATCCAAGACGTCCAGAACTTCAGTTAACCCACCATATACGTCCAGAATATGTACATTGCTATTTATTAAAAAAAAACAACAGATATCTAGTTTTATTCTTTATTACGTACGAAGCACATTCAAAAATGTCACTTTTATTCACAGGTGTTTCCATTATTTTGATAACTACCCTGCACAGGATCTCCGGTTATCTCTCTCAGCGACTCAAGGACGGATCCAGAAATTTTCCAAGGGAGGGGCGATTGATTTTCATTACATAATTTTTACTATGTATTTTGATTTACAAATAGGACTTTAATTCCGAAACAGTTCCGAGATAGGGTTCCAAACTCAAACCTCCCGTCTCCCAACATCAATGAAATCCGTCTAAATTTGCGTTTTTTGAACTTCATTTTCGGAAAATTAAAGGTGGAGATTCCCTCAAGGGAGGGGCAATCGCGTATCCAATGTATCCGTTTCTGCAGCGACTTCAGTTTCGTCCTTGTTTGGATTCATCACTTTTGAATAGAGAATAACCAAGCTGGAGGCTCATTGAAATTTTTTCACGCTTTCAACTTTAATGAGATGACATCTGCCTCTATCTCGGTTATTAACTACTTCAGGCTGATGAGTGCAAACAAGGACTAAGCTTCAGTCTCTGGATGGGATAATTAAGTTATTCAATTAACTCTTCGTCTCGCCAAGTTAGAAGCTGCTTATGTACAGGCTGCCATTTGATTAATGCTTCAAACTACCTTCACGCAAAGGATTGTGTTTTGTTGCTTGTTAGGACATAAAAATCCATTGGAAAGTTGATGCTGTTGTTGCAAAACCACAACAGTAGCCCATAACGAGAAGGGTGACAACATTTTTTGCGACTAAAGAAAAAATATGAAATAAGTCTTCCCAAATTGACTAGCAAACTATGTCTGAGGCTCTGAAGGAACTCTAAAATGTATAGATGCTTCCAAATCTGAAATAGCATGCGTTGCAAAACAAGCTTTAAGCATACATACGATAATCTGAGCGTCAAAGTATTCAGGAACACACACATGCTTACATACATTCTTATTCATACTTATTCCATTTTAGGACCAAATTTTTTATTCCAGTGAAGTGCGTTATTGCGAGGTTACCTGCACTATACACACATTTTTTTTCTCATAATGAATGACAGACTAGTCAGTCTGTACTATTAGTAGTAATAATAGTTATAATTCTACGAGAGAAAGTCCTTAAGAAGGTACAAAAGAAATAAAAACATAATGTGTTGTTTAATCACTAGGAAATAATTTTTGTTTTTTCACAGCAGCTCCAACAACGTTGATGCCCCTATCCCATCGTTTTAACAGAATCCCAAATCCAGCCGCATCAAGTTCTTTATGTTGTGTCTCACCCACGATAGTACTCTTGTTGAACACCGTTGTCATCTGCAAATTGTTTGACTCCAAGATATAGGCAATCCAAGAAGTGTCCTGGTGGACCAAATTGGGGTTTCAGTAGTCCAAATAGATGGAAATCGCTTATTGCCAAGTAAGGTGGATGCAGTAGAACCGGAGTCATCTTGAACAGATGATAATGACGTTCAACATAAGGTCCTTTGGCGGACGAGACAGCAACCGAAAGAATTTTACGCGACTGGATTTGGGACTGTGATAGAACAATGGGATAAGTGCATCACAATTGCTGCATATTATGTGGAAAAATAAAAATTGTTAAAGTGATTATCATAGTAAATTATTTATTTTTTCTTGTGTAACTTGCTTAAGGGGAGTCCTGTCTTTTACCGCCCCCCCCCCCTTATACCGTCAATTTTAATTTTCACAGGTTCATGCACCTTTTTCTAACAATTTATTAAATATATAATTATGAATTTTTTTTCTGTACCTTAAGTAGACGCTTTTCTCTATACTGAAGTAAAATTTTACAGAAAGAAAGCTTAGTTCTTTTTTTAAAAAAAAAATCTAATGTGTATGTCGCTGTATTTTTTTTTTTTTTAAATGCCGTTTTGCAACACGAAATCAGATCTATAAAAAATATTTTTCAAATATGAGAAAACATTTACTTCAGTATGTGCAATTAGATGTATGGAATAGGTGGTAAAATTTTCAAAGCCAAACACAATTTAGTTTCTGAGAAAAATGAACATTTTATTTCAATAACACTATTTCGAGCTATTGCAATTTAAAGGGGAGAATCATAACTCTTCAAAATAGGTTTATATTTTTTTCAAAGCTTATTTCAACTTACTTCTAATATGAGCACGATCAAGAAGTTTGTATCGTTAAAAAGGTATTGAAATTTACTTTCAAAATACATAGAAATAAAAAAAAATCGAATTTTTGAAAGTATTTAGGGTACTGACTCCCCTTAAGGATTTCTTCTTGAATAAGCTTGAAATGATCTTGCTCACACAGTTACGTATAGTATTATTAAATGAGATACTTTTGATTATATACAGTGAAACCTCGATTTTAAGTTTCTCAAGGGACTGGGTTTAAAAACGCAAAATAACGGGAAAACGTAAAATACCAGAAATGGATAGAAAGCAAAAATGAAACAGAAAAAACTAAAGGTAGTAAAGATGACATTTTTAAAAAGCATAATACCTATATTTTAGAAAAGAACATTATTATACATATCATTTCAGATCATTTTAACACATTTAGTTGTGAATACGAACATTTAGGGCGAAAATAGTCCGTAATATAAATGGGTGGAGCAGTAGCATTTCTGTTTTCATAGATTTACTTTCAACAACGTAGATTAGCGTTAAAAAGGCACAGAAGGAAATATATTGCTCATTCTAAAACATTTTTTTTCCTTTCCAGAGTAAACGTAACATGTGGGAAATTCATTGAACAGTAAACTTTCCATCCAGGTAAAAAAAAATCCGAGTATTACAGAAATCTGGGACTAGATGAAAAATGAGGAAAACTTAGATTCGGGGGGCGTAAAATCGGGGTTTCACTGGATCTTTAGCAACAGTTCTTCTCTCTTTCTCCCTCTTTTATCCTAATGGAAACATATTTAATGCTATTTCGGATTAATAATATTATTTTGGACCGTATATAAAAGTATTAAATATTAAAGCATCAAATATACAACATTAAAGTTGCAAACGTCTTTTTAAAGCAATTAATATTTATGTATGAAGAAAATGCAGGATTCGATTCGTTCGTGCATTTGAAGCCATGGTTATTTTAAGAACAGGTTTATTAAATGGCATTAAACTTAAAATCTTGCAATATTTGTACAAAGCAATCGTTCATAATTTATTCAGAATCTAGCTGATTGTTTATGCAGCTGATTCTAAATAAAACATAACTAAGCCGTAAATAATTAAGGAAATTTCCTAGTCAGAAATTAATTTCTGATTAGAAATGATTTCTCTGAGGCATTGTATTAAATTTTCTATGAAATTGTTCTATTAGGAAAAAAAATACTTATGCTTGTTAGAATTTATATTATTCATATTTCACTTTCGATTTCGTTTAAAGTGAAATGAATAATTTAAGTCATTTTTTGAAGTGCGAGTAATATTTTTATATATAGAAATGTATTACTATTAGCTATATATATATATATATATATATATATATATATATATATATATATATATATATATATATATATATATATATATATATATATAATTTAAATTCTCAGCTAGCAGTATTGCCATTTAAAGCACATAAGTATGCTGTTCGCTCATAGCTAGAAATTGCTGTCCCTCGTATAACACGGTACTTCTACAACACGGTTTCGATGTTACACGGTACCAGATTTGCGATTGTTATAACACGGTTTCGATTTTACACGGTACGAAACTTGAATTTAATGTTTCACGGTTTTGATACAACACGAATGTTATATTTATCACTAGTGGTACCCGCACGGCTTTGCCAGTAGTAGAAAATTAAAGGGTCATTTGGTTCGCCTGTATATTTACAAATAATGGATGCTGAATTTCTCGCCAATTGGCTATGTTCATACGCTCTCCCATTCCATGTCATGATAATTTCGTAATTTACTCGTCCATCTTATGTTAATTTTACTCCGGAAAATGTTCTTAAAATTGAAATTAAAAAAAAATCGGAATTTCGAAAAATCACTTCGAGGTGCACACCCCCATGCTACAAACTAACTTTGTGCCAAATTTCATGAAAATCGGTCGAACGATCTAGGCGCTATGCGCGTCACAGTGATTCAGACATCCTCCAGACAACCTCCAGACAGAGAAACTTTCAGCTTTATTATTAGTAAAGATAAAGAAAAAGATAGATGGAATTTCATTTTTTGTTCAATACTTTCTGTTAATTTTTACTAATGACTCTAATACTCTGTTTTTATGAAACTTGGTTTCGATACAACACGGTACACATCCATTGATTTACATTATTTCTAAGTCTGGTATAAAACGGTTTCGATATAACACGGAACACGGTTTCGATATAACACGAAACATATTACCTGATTTTTCTCTTGCACGTACATAATTAGTATTAAAAATAAGTAAAAATGTTATTTTTAAAAAAGTCTCGTATAACACGATTTCGATACTACACGGAACGAGTTAACTGTGTTATACAAGGGACACCCCCCTGTATACTTGATTCAGAAGCAACTGTTTCAGTTTTTTTTTTAATATTTGTCATTCTTAAATTAGTGTAAAGCCTTCAAGTTATGTAAAATATGTTACAACAAAACCACCTAGTGGCAATAAAGCAGCTTTGATAAAAAGTGGAGATTCAACTTTCGTGCTTGGCATGGCTTTATTTTTTACCTTTTGATAACTTTATTGATATTGCTAAAACTTTGTATACTCTTTGTATACTCCTCTTTGTTATAGTATATTTTTTTTCTAAATTTTTTTAAGGATCATTATTGGACAGATACACTATATAACTACAAGGCTTGGGGCACTTTCCAAAATTCACATTTTTACGAATTTCTAGAGAAATAACAAAAAAAAAAAAACTGTTCTTTAAGTTTTTTATCATAAAAGATATGCTCTTGCTGTCGTTTTCCAATAAAAATTAAACCACTCATTCATTTAGGGGCCAGCAACAAATTTAAAAGACTTTTTGATCATTGTTCACCGTAAATAGCTGGAAAAAAACTATAAATTTCAAAAATGAATTTGCATGCTATGCACAATCTTTTTATGCTATTTTGTGAAAGTACAGCTTTCATTAAATGTGTAAATGTAAAATAAAACTTCATATTCTCAAAGAAAAAATCAGTTATTCAAAAATACCAAATTCGTTCGCAAGTTTTTGGCTCGTAACACGCAGCGTTTTTTGTCTTGGCTTACCAAAATTTCAGAAAACTTAACAGCGTACAAAAAAAAAAAAAAAAAAAAACCTCTAATTTGAATTCCGAAACTTTGAATTCAAATTATGTTTTTCGCAATCACTAGTTGCGACAAGACTCTACTGGTTAGAGTTATTGTTTCTAGAAATGGCTCCCCCGCCCAATCATGTCCCTCCTCCTGGGTGCTTACGTGTATATAGTTGTGTGTGCGTGTGTGTGTGTGTAGGCTTACGTGTGTGCACGTAGGCGTGTGTATGTGTGTAAAGACGTGCGCGCGTGGTCGAGGGTGTATGAGCATGCGTGTGTAGGTCATGGACGCCACCGCCCAGCAAAAGTGGATTCTGGGGGACAGTGCTCAGGACCGGCCGCGCCGCCGCCGGAGGGCGGTGGTGCTGCAGGCCTTGTCCAAGCTGAAAAAGGAACCGGAACATCATGGACTGTCAAGTGAGAACAATAAGCAATCGTGATTGCTCAAAAAAAATATATATATATATAATACTCAAATTTGAAACGAAAATATTAAAGATTTCATGAAATATGAACTTTTAAAGCAATTAATTTTTCACTGCACATGCGCGAAAAATACCAACTTATAAACTTAATAATTTCACACCCTAGTAGCTGTAGCAACTCATAAAAAAATGCCAGTTGAACATCTTAAAAATTTAGAAAGATATTAGCAATCTATTGAGTCAAATATAAATCATTCTCGGATTGACGCCGAACCGTGAGGTATCGTTCGCAGATTGGCAACACTTGTTGCATTCGTTCAGTGTTTCTGGGTTATTTGAAAACAGATTATTTGTGAATAATCACTTATAAATCATTGCGCTTCCAAGAACCAATAAAATATGGCTCATTAGATTGGCGATACATTTCAAAAATTTAAAGATATTCTAATGTTTTTATAAGTTGCTGCATCTACTTGGGTGTGAAATTATAAACATTGTTCGCTGCTATCTTTCGCGCGTGCGCAGTGAAAAATTAATTGCTTTAAAAGCTCATAATTAATTAAATTTCCAATAATTTTGTTTCGAATGTTGTTGTAATATTTTTCTTGTATGCTGTCAAGGTTTTAAAAACAGTTTTGTATGACAGGACGGAAAATTCTGCCCCAAAAACCTGAAAAAGAAATTTGTATTCTTAAAAGAAGTATGGGACCTGCTTTTTGCTAACTTTGCTCGCCAACACCCTGGCTGAATCTGGCGCGTTAACCCCTAAAACCTCCGCCAAGCTGCACTGCTGACCAACCACTCCACCATTCGGTCAAGGAGTTTTACTTCTGAGGCAATTCCAATGTAAAAAATATCTAGAAGTTTTTACGAAATATCTAGAACACAACATTTTTTACCACTTTATCAACACAAATGTTCTTAGCAAAATATAGTTTACCGATTTAAAAAAAAAAAGGAATATGAATCATTTGTGAGAAAGCAAAGTTAAGTCGATGTTAAAGACTTACGGTGCTCTCCGTACATAATTCGAAAGAGCTAATAATGTTCTTTTGTTAGACTGATTAATTGTGATTAATATCTTCTGGCAAGTGTCACCTTGTTTGAATTAATTGGAACCAGCCAAGTGTCATCTAAGCGCCAAATGTAACAGAAATGTCGTTGAGATTATGTCATAGCAGCGATGTTAAATATGATGGTGTGTTACATTCGTAACTTTTTGACACTTAAGTTTTTTTCGTTATTGACTATGCGTGGAACTAAAAAATGGTAAACTATTTGTAACGATATATTTTTTAAATTTTTGGCTGGCAATTACCCCATATCTAAAACTTATTATTCAATGGCTGTCAATTATACCATAACTAAATCAATTAAATTCCCATCAATTATCCATCAAAAGATTCAGAAAAAAATAGGAAGCATAAAAAGGAAAAAGGAAAAAAGAAAGGAAAAAAAGCAGGAAAATTATTAGGCCATACGAGTTTAATAAGGAATGTTATCTCTCTAATTTGTATACATGTATCACAACAAGTTTTCATGAACATATCACAAATTATTTTTTCGAAGTAGGGTAGCAAATCTCCAAAGCAAACAGATGTTGAAATGTTTCAAGAAAGACAGTCAGGAAGTTATGGAAATTATTTTTAAACGATGCAACTGTTACAAAAAGGTCTGGACAAGGTCTTAAATACAACTACTTGTATGAACTTAACTAGTGGTAACCGCACGGCTTTGCCCGTAGTAGAAAAATTAAAAGGTATTTTGGTTCGCCTGTATATTTACAAATAATGTACGGTGAATTTTCTCACCAATTGGCTAGTACCCATGTTACGGTTCCACGTTATGATAATTTCGTATCTCGCCAATTGGCTTGTGCCCATGTTACGGTTCCACGTTATGATAATTTCGTAATTTAATCCACCATCTTATGATAATTTTGCTCTTAAAATTGGAATAGAAAACGAACCACATCGAATTTTTGAAAAATCACTTCGAAGTGCACACCCCCATGCTACAAACTAACTTTGTGCCAAATTTCATGAAAATCGGCCGAACGGTCTAGGCGTCACAGAAATCCTGACAGACAGAGAGAGATCCGGACAGAGAGACTTTCAGCTTTGTTATTAGTAAAGATTACAAACTAAACTTCTTCGACAGATCTGTATCTGGCAATAACTGCCCATCGTAGCAGGAATTCTACCACTCAGTAACTTTACTTGTAAGCTAAACTTAATTACTACAAACTATTATCTAAACATTTAAGTAAATTTATTTCAACATTTTTTTATTTAATGAAATTAATAAGAACTCTCTATTTTTGCGAGTTCGTTCTAAGCTGGGACACTTGTGAACACACCATCTAAGAGTACAGTTCTTTTGTCCTTTTCGTAATACTAATATTAGAGTAGGGTAATAATATAAGTGTTGAAAAAATGTGTAAATATTTATAATTATTACTTTTTCACAATAAGTTTGTAAATTTGCGGTGGTTTTTCTATTGTTATTATTATTAAGTATTTATTTATTTAGTTTTATAATTTTTCATTTTAAAAATTTTCTTGTTCTTTATATTTGGTCAACAATTTAGTGCTGTACCGCGAGTTGCCGTTTAAACTACACTTCCATTTTCGCCCTCGCCACTCCTAGATACTCGTATATACCTCCAATACCAAAAATAGCCAAAATAAGGTGCAATGTTAAGGTATTGAAAGTTTGAAGCAAAAAGGAAAATTCATGAAAAATTGCGAAATTTAACTTTTTATACGGACCCTGGGTCTCCTAACTTATATTTAGGAAAATAATCTCCACTAAAAAGTAATTTTAACACGAAAAAATTAAAACATTTACAACTACAACTGAAATAGATATTAGAATTCAAAACTTTGAGGGACCGTACAGAAGTAGAGATAGGAACTTATCAGCCTTTCAGAAGAAAGGTTGTCGAAGTAAAAAAATATATATATTTATGTTTTGCATTGCTATTGTGAAATAAATGTAAATGTTGTATTATGATACATTAAAACACACTACAAAATCTAGTACAATTTGAAGAAAGTCTATGCACACTAGGGTGGTTCAAAAAAACATGTAAAAAAAAGGAGCTTCAAAAGCTCAACCCCCTCCCCTAAACTTCAATAGTATGGGTAGGGGGGTTAAAAAAATACATCGAACTCAAAAACAATGCTACATATTGTAATATGCACTAGAAATATGCATATACATTGAAATAAAACAATTATTTACAAAAAAAAAACAGCTGGGGAAATTAAATATTTCTCGATTTCTGGCATTTTCTATGACACGGCTAATGTTAAATTAAGGGGTCATTGAGCACCGTCTTAAAATTTGAGTAAGAAGCTAAAACATTTATTTCATAATGCGAGTGTAAAAAGGTGTAAGTCAAAACTTTGCGTGTCATATCTCGGTGAAAATTTGTTGTAACTATGTCAAACTTTTTATGTTCGATTCATTTTTCAATGAAGATTATTTCTCTAAACATAAATTAGGAGACCTAGGATCAATATAAAAAGTTTGATTTCGTATTCTTCCCCAATTTTCTTTTTCGTTTCAAATTTTCAATACTTTAACTGCACCTTATTTTGAAGGTTGCGAAAATAGACGACTTGCAGGTAAAACGGGGACACGTTGTATAGTGTTTACAAGAAATAAGAAGACAGAATATATTTGTTTCACTAAAAACTGAAGTTTAAAATATTTTTAAATACATTATAATTTTCCGTGTGAAGCTTAGGAGCAAGAATAATCTTTACGTTATAAAATATTCTTCGTACTATGTAGTTTTAAAGGTTTTTTTCTTGTCTATCCAGTGCATGGGCGCCCATATGAAAAATTGTAAAGGGGGGGGGGGCTCAGATATTTTAACCATGGTTTAGCATGATATTTTCCCCATGAAAACCAATTTCAGGACATAATAGAGTCATTACAATTTGACATTAATGGCTGGAGTTGGCTAATTGTTCATTAATGGCTGGAGAAGAAATATTTTTACATTTTTGTAAAGAAAAAAGTACTAAAAGCAAGGAAGTTCTAATTTTTAAGGGGGGGGGCTCAAGCTCCACCTTGCCCCCCTATATGGGCGCCCTTGATCCATTAAGAACATGCAACGAAACTTTAAAATTTGACGCCCCCACGTGCGCCCCTTAGAGGACACATATGTGAACAAGCAATAGAGACATTTTGAAAAATACTTCAAAGTAAAGAAATATTATAAAAGTATATTAAAGTAAAATTCGTAATTATAAAGAAAAGTATTAAAGTATTTTTTTAATCTCGAAAAATTCCGTGTCACCAAGAAAGGACTATTCAATCATTGAGACATTTTTACTCAAAAAGATTTAAAATAGTTTGTGAAAAATTAAGAAATAAAAAAAATTGTTCACATGAGCCCTACTTTTTTCTACATTTTTTGCCTTAACTACAAAATGCAAAAAGAGAAAGTTCAATTATTTTATAATATGTTCAGGAGTATTAACTATTCTCTACTTAAAAAATATTAGCATTGCAAATGTTTTTGATTTTCAAAGCATTTTTGAACGCTTACATTTCAGTGATTTCTTAGGCAATATAATTTGGGATTTGAGGGAAGTGAAAAATATTTAAAATTAAATTCTAAGCGCGCATAAGTCTCTCTGCACCCACTGAATATACCTCACTGGCGTTATGTATTGTATTGTATGTTATTCACATACATATCAGGCCGTAACTATATTTTTGTTTCGGAGAGGGGTTTTGCCAAACACACACGACTAGTGAAATCTGTACTATTATAAAAAAAGACTAATTAGACGAATATCTCAACTAAGAAGACTTGCTAAATGATATTTCAATCGTGTGCGTTTTTTAAAAAGATAAAGTTGCAAAAAAATCGACCCCCCATCATAGGATTCCGAGCCTCGATACATATAAGAGCCATGTTCAAATTATTTTCTAGGAAAATAATCTCATCTAGTCCTCTCGTTAGGTGAATTGACGACACTAACTTCTTTCTGTGCTATTTCAAATAGAGAAACATCTAGAAACAGTTGTATTCGTGAACCACTGATTAGAAGTGTTTATTTACTGGTAAAATGAACTTCTTTTTTTAGTTACCCCCCCCCCCTCAAATGAAAAAGCGCTGAAGCTGAACGATAAATGCATTTCCAGATTTTTCTTAAAAATTAAACATATCAATAAGAAAAATCTTTTAATGCCATTTATCCAATGCTGTAGATGGGAGAGGAGAGGGAGGCTGTACCCAGGTTTTTTTTTTATTGTAGAAATTATGCAAATGAATTATAAATTGGTTTTCCATAACTTTAAACTGGCTTTTACTTTTATATATTCGAATATAAGGAACTATTATATATTATGATATTAAGTATCCACTTTCTAAAAAGTTTTATCCAATTTAAAAATAATTATTTATTCGTGTTGTGGGCACGACCGTACGGTCACACCCGCAATTCGTACAAATCATTATTTTCCAAATACAGAAGTTTTTTTGAAAGTGGATACTTCATATTGTGATCCACAATACTTCCTTACATTTGAATGTGCCATAATTAAAAGCCAAAGCATAAAAGTCTGAGAATGAAATGCAAATACATGCGTAAAAGTGGGTCATTTGTGCAAATGCATTGACGCAAGCATGCATGTAATATTTTTCTATATATAATACATACTGTGCGCAGCGATTAGCATGTCTCTTTTCCTGCCTACCGGCAACACCCCCCTCTTAACGTACATCGAATTCAAAAAAGAATATGATTCGAACGGGACGCTCGCCGTTCATCCCTTACTACTGCAGTATAAGCAGACGATTCTTTCCCGTTTAAACTACCTGTATCCCCGCTGCAGTGGTTGTAACCACACGCGCACTCCCTCCTTTAAAGAAAAATAAAAAAATAACGCGCGGATTAAAAAAAAATAATGGAACAGAGGAACAAATTTGAAAGAGGCTCACCTTCGAATTATTTCGTCACTACTGCCCCCTCGTCCTCCGCTTCGTGATCCGCATCTTCGAGGTTTCGGAAATTACAAAAGATGTAAATGTGTATACATTTATATAAAAAAGGGGGGAAAAGATTCTTTTGACGCACTACTCGTTCTATCCAGCGCCTCTGACGTTCGAGCAGAGGGATGCTGCGGGACTGACGGTACGGTTGCCGAACTTACGGACCGCATCGGGAGGGACTGGCTGCCAAGCGACACGTCTGATCCTAACTTGGCGGAGGGGAGAGTTTTCTCCTCGGCTGTGTTTATATTAATTAAATGCGTCTGCATAAATTCAATAATGGAACATTTTGCAAAAAAAAAAAAAAAAGAAAAGAAAATTTGTATTTCTGGCATTTTAAATTCAAATTATGTTTTTCGCAATCACGAGCTTGTGTGTTTGTATGTGCACGCGTACGTTTGTGTGTGTATGTGCACGCGTGCGGTTGTGTGTGTATGTGCACGCGTGCGTTTGTGTGTGTATGTGCACGCGTGCGTTTGTGTGTGTATGTTCACGCGTGCGTTTGTGTGTGTATGTGCACGCGTGCGTTTGTGTGTGTATGTGCACGCGTGCGTTTGTGTGTGTATGTGCGCGCCTGTGTGTATATGTGCGCGCCTGTGTGTGTTTGAGCGCGCCTGTGTGTAGGCGTTCGTGTGTGTGTGTAGGCGTTCGTGTGTGTGTGTAGGCGTTCGTGTGTGTGTGTAGGCGTTCGTGTGTGTGTGTGTGTAGGCGCTCGTGTGTGTGTATATAGGAACTCGTGTATGTATTTAGGCGTTCGTGTGTGTGGGTATGTAGTTTTTCGTGTGTGTGTGTAGGCGTGTGTTTGTGTGTGTGTGTATGTGCGCGCGTGTGTGTGTACCGTGTGTGTACGCGTGCGTGTGTGTTTGTATATGTAGGCGTTCGTGTGTGTATGTAGGCGTTCGTGTGTGTGTATGTATGCGACAGTGTGTAGGCATTCAGATGTATATGCATGCGTGTGTGTATGCATGCGCGTGTGAGTGTGTGTTTGTGTCTGTGTGCAGGCATGAGTGTGTGTGTGTGTGTGTGTGTATGTCTGTGGGTGCGTATGTATGCGTGTGTATGTTGGATATAGACGCAACCTGAAGACGCTACTCTCTAGAGCAGCAGCATCGGAAGAGGCCGGTCGATGGTGGTGTTGCAGAGGAAGGAGGGAGGGGGGGAAATAAAATCATAGGACACCAAAACTGCCAAGTGAGAACAATAAGCAATGTCATTGCTCAAAAAACGTCATGCAAAATTTCCTTTCTAAACAATAACGACAGAATAAATTAAAATACTTTTAAGACATCAAATCGAGAATAATGGATTTAAAAAGCGTGACCATGGAGACACAAAATAAAATAAGTTTAAGGAATTAAAATGCGAAAGAAAATGGTTAACAATTTGAATAGAAATGAGATTTTTGAACTTGATTTAAAAAGGGTTGCAACCTTTTTTCTAAATGAGATAGAAGCTTGGCTCTTCGACCACAGGTAGAGTCAGATCTGGAGTAAAAAATGTCGCTCTATCTAATGGTTGCAAAAAGAAAACTGTAGAACAACTCCTTCACTTTTTATTGATACATTTAATGAAGAAAGTAATGCTTAAATTTCAGCTAAGCCTTAAAAAAATCGAGCTAAACACGCAAATAACTCCCGCCGTGATGAAGTTAGAGCGTTGAAACAGATTGCGTAGAACGCGGAAAATTCTGCCCTTTCCAACGATGAGTAACATTAATATGTGCCAGTAATTTCCCCCCTTATATTCGGGAATTTATGTGAAAACTGAGCTTAAATTGGAATAAAAGAACTACTCGTCGATTTTTTTTCGAACCGATCTGCCGGTGCTAAAAGAAAGATGCTGTAAAAATTTCAGCGAAATCGGCCGGGTAGTTCTAGAGTTTTGTGCGTTTAAACAAACAGACGCTTTTTGGAGACTTCATTTTATACTATGTAGAGAAGTATTAACATGTAAGAAATAAGAGGTTTAAATTTATTTGCGTGTGCCATTTATTATTACCATTGGTTCCGGTTCATAATTTGACATTTATTCTGAGCATTGAGAATGATCTGCTCTCTGAAACAACAACCAATCATGGGTGTGTATGTGTGCCCTTTTGAATACCCGTGGTCCTGGCGAAGGGAGCAAATTGGTGTCCCGTTTCATCATGTCAGATGGATTTAAATTGGGTTAGTACACCACTAAAATTGCGAATTACTGATTTAGTACGTTATAGGGTAGACCAACCTGTGAGTGAACACCACCCAGTGAATGAACAGCGCGTCATTTAAAAAAAAAAGCTTCCAAAATTTTTTTTCTCAATAAATTCACTACAAAAGCGTTCTTTATTGATATTCTAAGCTATCTGACACCTGATTGGTTACTTTGGATACGTATTTTTTTTCCTGGAAAAAAATTTGAAATTTTACTGCCGTGAATCGTTCTTCCTCTCTTTCAAAATAATAAGGCTGGTTTCGTACTAGCAATTATTTTGATACATATTATTTTTATCGATAAATTTTATTTTTTAACTCTACAAAAGAAAAATTAAGTATACATATTTAGGCTGTGGATTTAAATTGTTTCATTCAATGCGGAGTGCGTAGATTTTCAGGTAGAGGGGTGTTCAGTCACTGGGTAAGAAATATTGCGAAAACCCAGTGAATGAACAATGGCAAAATGTCTTTTGATTTAAAAAGAAATTTGAAGTTTCTTTGAGATATTTTCATTTGCGTACTTTTTTGTAATGCAGATAGTTTTATATGCTTATTTATTTATGTATTTCATTATATATTTTATAATTTCTTTATTTTTGTCTTTGCAAACAATGCACTTTTTACTGAGTTTTATTTTTTATCATCTATATCTCTATCTGTATATTAACCTACCTACCTACATCTATCTTTCTATATCTTTATATCTCTTGATAGATAGACAGGTAGATAGAGAGACAGAGAAATAGAAATATATGTACAAAGAGAGAGATTAGATAGGTAGATATGTATGTATGTTTGTATATAGATAGATAGATAAATATATAGAGGAAGATATAGAGATAGATACTTAAAAAATAAGAGGTAAAAGGATATATAGGTAGATAAATATAGAGATAGAATAGGTAGGTAGATATATAGATCGATAGATTTATTGATAGATAAATATATAGGTAGTGGTTAATAGATAGATTGGTAGATAGAGAGACTAATATAGAAATAGATAGCTAGGTAGAGAGACTGATATAGAGATGGATAGTAGATATATAGACAGGTAGATAGACCGATAGATATAGGTAGGTGGATAGATATAGTTAGGTAGATATATTGATAAGGAGATAGATAGATAGGTAGATAGATAGATCGGTAAAAAAGCAGGTAGATAGATAGATAAATAGATTGATTAGGATAATAGATTGGTTCATATTTAGATGTACAGACAGATAAATAGGTAGATAGTTAGGTAGGTAGACAGATAGATAAGTATATACTTAAAAAAATAAACAATATTTAACTTACTACAAAATAGATAAGTATATAGATAAGTAGATAGATAAGTAGATAGGTAAGTAGATAAGTAGATAGATAAGTAGGCAAATCGATCGATAAGTAGATAGATATATAGGTAGATTGATATATAGATGGATAGATAAATAGATAGATAAGTAGATAGATAGATAAGTAGATAGATAGATCGATAAATAAGTATACATATAGACAGATAGATAGATAGATATATAGATAAATATATAGATAGCTAGATACAGATAAGTAGATAGATAGATAGAAAAATAGATAAGTTCATTGATAAATAGGTAAATTGACGTAGAGATAGACCGATAGATGTGCAGATAGAAAAATAGATAGAAAGGTATATTGATAGACAAATAGAGATATAAAAAGATAGATAGATATAGATAGATAGATATAGATAGTTATATAAAAAGATAGATAAATAGATATAGATAGTTATATAGATAGATAGATAGATCTCAAAGAAATTTAGTTTCTTTTTGAATCAAAATTTTTCATGTTCATTTACTGGACCAATTTGTGTTCATTTACTGGTTCGAGGTGTTCATTCACTGGGTCGTTAAGCCATTTTTTTCTTTAAACACCTAAAAAAGTCGGAAGCGGTACCATTTAAGTTCCCGCGATTTTTTAAAGATATTTACATAGATCAATTAAAATGTTTTAACTATCACGATCTGTATAGTATAGAATTTAAAATTACTAGGATTTTTAAAAAATGAAATTGTGCTTAACTGTTCATTCACTGGTCGGTCTACCCTAGTATGCGTTTTATTCTCTATTATTTCGTTTTTTTTTTTTTTTTACTCACAGAAAAATTATTTCGAAAACCTTCTAGAAGAACAAAGCTGGAATGTAGTTAATGTTACAAATGATTGAGCTTTGTAGTTCGTTCATTACTTTATAGATAGCGCTGAAGGAATGATCATTTAAGTTTTGCCTTCTGTGAATTTAGTCACTAACTATAGTTGTAGTTGAAATATTTTCTCAAACACTTAATCAGCCCTTTTATCAAGAAATGTCAGCTCCATTCCTTGAATTAGTGATGAATAAAATAATTATGAGCTTTATAGAAGCAGAAAATGATAAGTTAAAAAGCAAAATTTCAAAGTCCGAAAGAATACATAAAGCTCTTTTTTTTAAATTGAATTTGCTTCTTACAATTTAAAGTTTTCGCAGAACTATTTTTTTTTCAAATTTTCATGTGATCTATTATTTTTTGTCCACCAAAAAAAAAAAAAAAAAAAAAACAATAATAATAATAATCATCATCATCTTTTTCTTTTCTAGGAATAAAGCTGAAAGTCTCTCTGTCCGGATCTCTGTGACACGCATAGCGCCTAGATCGTTCGGCCGATTTTCATGAAATTTGGCGCAGAATTAATTTATATTTTGTTCTTTTTCTGTTCCAATTTTGAGAACATTTTCCCGAGCAAAATTATCATAAGATGTGCGAGTAAATTACCAAGTTATTATAACGTGGAACCGTAACATGGGCAAGCCAACTGTCGAGAAATTAACCATACATTATTTGTAAATATACAGGCGAACCAAAAGACCTTTTAAGTTTCAACTACGGGCAAAGCCGTGCGGGTACCACTAGTAATAAATACATAAAATCATCACAGTTAGAAATGTGCGTAATTGTATGTAATGTTACGTGAAAACTATTGTTAAAAAATGTAGTGATAAAATCTAGCCCAAACCTTGGCAGAACAACTGCTACTATCTGTTGCTTTCTCTTCAGAATTAAAAGCTGTACTTTTAAAGATGCACCGATAAGCAAGTTCGCCTATTACCGATTACCGATTAATCGGATGTTGATAATCTGCCAATTAATCGACTCTGGACAATTAATGATCATAATAATTATTTTTAATGCTCCCAATTTCTCAGTCACTTTTTTCTTTTCTTTTTTTTCCTTTTTACTTTAGAACAAGTTAACAGTTTATTGACGATTTTTCTCCTCTTTCCTAATTTTCCAAAAATAATTTCATGTAACTTTTTTCAGTCAATTCTCATGTTAATGTTAATGAAATCGCGGAATGAGATATAAAATTTTTTAAATATTAGGGGCAGCTTGTGGTCGGCAAGCAAATTTAGGAGCAATTTTTAATTAAAATTTATTTTAAAAATATTAGTTGCCGTATAATCAGAATTTTTTTATTCATTAAAAAAAATCTATAAGGTTATCTAAAAGCACTATTTTAAAAGGGAAAAGTATCGACTCATTTATTTATTTGTTTATTTATTTATTTATTAAATAAGCATTGCACACCACAGAAAGAATCCAGTTACAGTGGCGACAATATTAAAAAAAACGATTAAAACAAAATATACATTTAAAATACTAAAACATAAAGACTTAAAATTGTAAAATGACAAGTTAAAAATATCTAAAACATGACAATGAATGCTTAAAAGTTTGTAAAATTTAAAATGACAAAAATTATCTACATAGTTCCGCCTGATAAGAAGATTTTTAAAAGAAAGACTCCTAAGAGTCCTACTTGGGACAGCAAGTAGTATCGAATTGACGATATATGAGCAGTCAATTAAATTATGTAGAACCTTGTGGAAAAAAGAAGACACAAAAGTGACTCCATGAAACATGATGCAACATTGTATGCAGTGGAAGCCGGTTTATTGAATCAGTGGTTAATTGAATCGGCTGCTTTAATGAATGAAATTGTCAAAAACTGAAAAAAAATCCAGCTTCATTGAAATAGCCGCTTTATTGAATCAGCCGCTTTATGGAATCAAAATTGCTTAGAACAAATGTGATTCACATGAACGGCGGCCACTGTATTATATGTGCATATTTATTCAAAATAAAAATAATAAATTTAAAAATATTACTTCAACCATCAGTTTGTGAAAAAGTAATAATAATAAAGTATGTTCACCTTTTTTTACATCAAAATAATATTTATTTTATTTATTTTTTTTTTTGAATAAAAAATTGAATCATATGTATTGTTACGAAGAGCAAAATAACTGAAACAATAATCAAGCTGTGTCGCCAAAAACTGGGTTTAGGATATCATTGTAAACTTTAAGAAATGATTCTGATTTTCTTTAAAAAATAAAACAAAAGCATTTGAACTTTTTTTTCGGTGGAGAGAGTTAAGGGGAGGTTCCAATGGGATGATATAAAATTTTTTCTATTTCTGTTACATTTCTGTCCTTCGAAAGATAAATAGAAATAACATTAATAGCATAAAAATGAAAATGAGCTGCAAGTCGGTTGATATAAAAAGTGAATGAGGGGGGGGGGAGCAATAAGGGGGGGGATAAATATTTTTCGCATTTTAATTTTAAAGTCCTGTAATTTAATTATTCTTTGCAATGTCATGAGAATTTCAGCTGTGAGAATTTTTCTTTAATATTTCGTTCAGTTTTACGCACTTTTGAAACTATTTGTTTTTACTCGGTACACTTTCATACTGCAGTTCTAAAATAATGTTTGCAGTAAATTACGTTTATTGATGAAGGTATGCTTTAAAAAAATTATTTTTCAAAATATTTTTTCCACCGATTAATCGGCAAAATTTTGTCGATTATAAATAATCGACTAAGTGGCCGATTATGGCCGATTAATCGGTACTGCTGATTAATCGGTGCCTCTTCATACTTAGTAGTAGAAAAAACAAATATTTAATAATACAGTTCAGATTGGTGATTTAGCAGCAGGGTTACGGAAACGTGATCACTTGGCAAGATTAGCGCTAAACGTTGGAGTAAGAGGCCTATTTTTCATTTTATTGGAGCATTTCATGTTATTCATTGGCTCCCCTTTTTTTAATTATTTTTCTTTGGATTTTATTTTAAATTTTAATCGAACGTGCAATAGTTTTCGCCGGTTTTATGTATTTTTACTTTTGAACAACTGTCGCCAAAAACTGTCGCCCCTTGTCAGTTTGCTCACCGGGTCCCCACCCCCCCCAAAAAAAAGAAAAAATCTTACATGATTTTTCTTTTCTCATTCCAAGCTGAGCCCATAGTTTTCGAGTAGGCTGACTTGGTCTGTCGGCGTTGTTGAAAATTCGGCTCGAACACGTTACTAACTCTACTTGAGTTTAATAGTACCACTAAAAATCTTCATGACCAAAAGTCTCCCTCAGTCTTATCTCCAAAATGGTGTTGTTCTCCTTAATTTATGCATTAGTGTTTTGATACTTTTGATAGCTCAGTCACCACATTTCAAGTACTAGGGTATCGGCACCAGAAACAGATACGTAGTCTAGTAACAGACAGTCGTAAGTTTGGATTTAAATAATAAGAATTTTAGGCGGTTAAAACTGATGTTGCTGCGACCCATGAATACGGTGCAACCATCTAGTGCTACCAGAGTAAAGTTTATTCGCCTGTTGCTATTTACAAGGCAGTGGTGGAAGGTTATGAACAGCTACCACGAGGTCTGCCGGTGTTTCATGTTCATTTGAGTTTAATAAGGCTTTAGATCTAAAAATAAAGAACTTTTGCACATTTTGAAAAGAAAAAGGGAATTCTGTCCATTACTCATCCTATCTGTTACTGGGTATCACGTCGGTGCTCGTTACTGGAGGTTGCACCTTTTTTCGAAGTTGAGCGGATAAAAATAGAACTAACTAATTCAGAGGATTCAGAAGCAGCCAAGCGTTAGGATAGTTGTAAATGGATGAGAGAAAAATAGTTTCAAAAGTCTAAATGCATTAAAAGGCTCAGAAAATTGAATCAACCTGCAAGCGATGTCTTAAGCATGCCTGTTGCTGGTGCCGTTACCCTAATCCTTTTATTTTGGTACCATTAGGGAAAAAAACCGCTTAAAAATTGCTCTAAAAAGTGAAAAAAAAATTCTCTTTGAACACCATCGATAATACTTTTAAGGGGTCACAGTAAATTTCAAGCAATTTCTTTTAATTTATATAAATTTTATATTTCTTTGAAACCATAACATGCAAACTTATTTCGTAATTAATAATTTTCAAAATTTAAAAATATTGCCTATTTTTTGAAAGTTTAAAAAATTGAGGAAAATTTTAACTTTTTAAAATTCCTAAGGTTCTTTTATTTTTGTACTAATTTAAAAAACGTTTTTTGCATAGCAATATCTATAATCATCTCTAAAAATCTGTGCATTCGTTTGCTAATGAGTTCATTGGAAAAATTTCTGTGATTAATTATGTAAAAAATCGAAGTTTTTTTTTTTAAATGGTTTTTAAAGGTTTAACATGCTCTAAACGTTAGAGTAATTTATAAAATGCTTATCCAATGCACAGATTTGTCAAATATGCTATCCCAATTGCAAAAAGTATTACTTTAAAGCTGTATCTTTAATAGAAAAAAATCCTTAGGGATTCTAATGACATGAAAACACACACAAAAAAAAACCATCATCGAGAAAAAGCAATTTGAAGTTCTTCTTTTGCATAAGAACACATAGGGAGCATGGCCTAAAACCACTCATGACTTTTTAAATATTTAAACTAAAGCATTGAAACTTTTCCCCTGTGTTAAGAATGGTTTTTTGTTTTGAAATAAGCCAATAACAAAACGTTAAATCACGTGTAATCATACTTCGCTCTTATTATTATTATTATTATTATTTGGAAAAACCCTCCTAAGTTAGGAATGAAGTTTTTATACCGTTACTCAAATATGCTGACATCGATGTATAATGTTTGCAACTGGTATTGAAGCAACTAGGCCAGTTTAAATTTATAATTGTAGTGGAATTATGGCAATGAATGATTTTATCTATCGATTTTGCACCAACTTTGAAAATTATGTTTTAAAGTATTATCGACAGCTTTCAAAGAAAAAAAATATTTTTCATTTTTTGGAGCACTTTTGAAGTGGTTCTTTTTTCTTTTTTCATGCTATTTAGTGCAAATGTGTTTTAGAAATAGTACGAAATTTCCGTCACGAAACTATATTTATTTTTATTAAAATTGCTCCATACTTAAAAAAAGAACACCTACATTACAAAAGACAAATAAATACCTTTGATCTGAAAAGTTAAGTAAGAAATAACAACGTCACAAATAAAACGTAAACGTCACAATAAAACGTAAAAAAAGCACAAATTGCAGATTACTGCACATGTCGACTGAACTGTCTAACTCTATGTTGATTGACACTCCTGATAGTTGTCGAGACAAATCTTTCCATTTCGGGTTGGGTGCCTATAACTAGCCATTTACCCTACTCATCAAAAAAAATTTAAAATAATTATCACAAACAACAGTTTAATCGAAGTATCAACCTGGTTCCTAATACACTTAGGTAAATTTTAATTGTGTCCAAAATGTGTTTTTAAATAAAACAAAAACAGTGCAACGTAATTTTCCTACTTTTCTATTATAGCATCACAAAATTTCTAAAATGCACTAGGACGTATTCTTTCATGTATTTTTTTAACTTAAAAAATATAGTAAACATAATTAAAACTAGTATGTTGTGGCCATCACGAAACTTTCTTCTATATTTTTCCTTTTTCTGATCCCTCCCCATGCTTGACGAAGAAGCAATATTCCCAACAAAGACAAAATTACACATGCAAAAACTTGACGACCATCCCAATGTCTGAATTATTGTAAAAGTAAAGCAAAGAGCAAAAATTGAAAGTTATTTTAAAAGCCTTGCTTGAATTAATTACAAATATTTTATTTATTAACAAACATAAGATGGCAACAGTTAAAAATTTTAAATCATTGATATAATATTTCCGATCATTTCCATACAGTTAAAATCACGAGAAATACGCAGACGACAATCTATTCGGAACTCCAGCGCTCGAATACGCTACCTTGCGGTGATTTATAAAACTGCGTCTGCACCTAAAACATTGCCACGTTGCGCATCACGTGTGTCTGTTGACGTAAACGCGGTCAGTTTGTTCTGAGTAACGCATTCAACATGTCTAAGAACGCCTTCAACAACAGAAATTAATTCGTCCCTTAGTAGTATTCTCGAGCTTCTCAAAATAATGTTAGTTTTCCTTATTTCTTTCAAAAAAGTATTAAATGGTGGAAGCGTAAACAAGAAAACTCTGGATTAACAAAATTGGATAACGTTATACCAGGTAAAATTTTTTATTGTTTTGTATGAATTTGTAAGAATATGGGGGTTTTTTTAATCTTAAATTAATTTAACTAATCATATTTTACAGCAGCATTTAGTTGGAATGGACAGTATGCAAAATATTTTCTTGAATATATTATCGTAGAACAAAATGAATAACCGAGAAAGAATTTACTTTATTCCTTTTATTCTCAGCTGAAAGGTTTCGCCAAATTTGTTTAGGGTTATTAATTTTTAGTATTGTGCGAGCAAAGTAGCCTTGGCGAGATTTCGCGTTTTTAGTTAAACCATTTTTAATTTTTATCATGAGTGGAATAAAATGGTAGTAAGATTACAGAATTCGATAAGTGAAAGGAAATAATGGTCAATCAACTGAAAAGAAAACTACCACCATATATCCGTGAGAATTTTGTTGATGATTTGCATAACATGACACAATTAAATCGTAACTCAGAAATTAGAAAAATCGAAACAGAAAATTTTTAAATGAACCGATTCGGGAATTCGAGAGAAATAACTCAACTACAAATGGAAAAAAAAAATAAGCGCTAGCCAAGCAAGGCAAAAAAGTATCATCTTCTTTCGATAACAATTTGTAATGTCACATTGAATTTTCTAGCATTAATTGTTATTCTTGTCAGGCCACAATTATTATTTAGTTTTATCAAGAATTGATAAATATCGAATTCAACATCGTGGAAATAGCTGCTTAGAACTACGAACTACGTAGTTTGCATGAATCTTTGACGTTTAGTAATGCTTCTTGAATTCTCATTTCTTTCTACGTGGGCCAGAATATCCACAAGACTTTGAAAATTAATTTTAAAAGAATAAAGCGAAAAAATCATACGTACGAACAAAAATCACAACACTTTTAGCATTTTCTTCGTTACCATGTGCGTTTGTTGTAGTTTTCAATTCCGCCATTAGACAGTGACTTCAGTGCCCCCTATAGTTCGTTGGAGTTGCGAATTACGATTTATCTTTCTTATTGTTGCATTAATAAAGCTATTTTTATTCGCAAAAAAAAAAAAAAAAAAAAAAAAAAATGAATTCTGAAATTTTGAATTCAAATTACGTTTTTCGCAATCACGAACTGAGACAGGACCCTACTCATTGGAGTTATTGTTTCTAGAAACGGCTCCTGTCCCCCCCCCCCAAACCTGCCTCTCCTCCTGGGCAGTTACGTGGGCATAGTTGTGTGTGTGCGTAGACCTGTGTGTATGCACGTAGGCGTGTGTGAGGGTATGTGTGTGTG
This sequence comes from Uloborus diversus, assembly GCF_026930045.1. NCBI lineage: Eukaryota > Metazoa > Arthropoda > Arachnida > Araneae > Uloboridae > Uloborus > Uloborus diversus. The sequence continues at coordinate 201,758,893 of NC_072732.1, read as the reverse complement.
TATGTGTGTGAACGTGCGTGTGTGTAGGACATGGACGCCTCCGACCAGGAGAAGCGAGTAGCTCAAAACCGGAGCAGCCGCGCCGCGCCGCCAGCAGAGGACGGTGGGTGGTGGTGCTCCATAGGCTTCTGGTCCAAGTTGAAAAAGGCACGGACACCAAAATCGGTCAAATGAGAACAATAAGCAATCGTGATTGCTCAAAAAAAAAATCAACACCTCTTGGAGCGATTGGTGTCAAAATTGAACCAAAACCTGTTTACGTATGGATTCACATATATTTCAAATTTCAACCAGAACCTAGCATTACTTCTTGAGATAGGGCACTCACAATGGAAAAAAAGAACGGGCGATTTCGCTACCCCCTTTTTAGCTGTTGACACCAAAATAAAATCAGCTCTTATACCCAATAAGGGCTACTTGTCAAAAAAATTTTGTTCGATTCCGTTCGTTATTTCTTGAGATACAGCAGTCACAATTGACGACAAAAAACGTACTATAATTCAACCGCCGTTTGAACTATTGACACCAAAATTGAATCAGCACCTGCTCCTGTTAGGGGAAACATGTGGACCAAATTTTGTTTGATTCCGCCAGTTACTTCCTGAGGAATAGCAAGTACGCGTAACTCAAAAAACGTCCCATTGCTCCACCCCCTTGGAGGAATTCGCGCCAAAACCAATGGGCACAAGTTCACATAGGGGCACATATGTGTACCAAATTTCTTTCAATTTCATGCGATAGTTTTTGCTGTACAGCGGCCACAAAAAACTGCTCACACACAGACGTGACACACATACACACACACTCACATACACACAGACAGACAGACATTTTCCAAAAATAGTCGAAATGGACTCAGCACACCTCAAAACGTTCGAATCCGTCAAAATTCGAAAATTTGCACGAATCCAATACTTTCTTCTATATATTAGACATAGAAGAA